>NC_085136.1:318404683-318421683 GCF_035046485.1 Aedes albopictus | reverse complement strand
TGGAATTCGATGTGGTGCCAAAGTCACCAAGGTTCACGTACACGTAATACAGTTTGGAATACGATATACCAAAATAGCGCATCTTATTCAAATGTGGTGCTGACATCACTAATTGGTTAAAAAATGGTGCGTGAGATTAGCATGGATGCAAATATAATTCTGTGAATATCATGGTTATGCAAAGAATTCTAGGAAATTACATGTGTCAGTATGGTGCATTAGTTGTTCAGTGATTCTCAACATTGCATGGTTTGATGCAAGGTGCAAGAATAGCAAAAATGGTGTATATAATTACTTGTGATTCGGAAGCCAACATGGACCAGGTACAACGAATACAATTTGGCGTACGATGTGTCAAAATGGAGGCTATAAAATTCAAATTTGAATAAAATGCTTAGACGATGTATGAGATAAGATGCATGTATACTGCATTTGATGGCACTATTATGCAATTAGTCTCATTATGGTGCATGAGATGCTACTACCGCATCTTCCGACGTCCGTACCATATTTCTTAAATAAATATTTTTAATATAAAAGAGGGGTTAACTGCCCCCCTTGCCTCCCCCTGTGCACGCTAATGAACTTCTACAAGGATCCCAGAGGGAGTTTCTGAAGGGACCCCAAAAAGAATCTCAGATCGAGCATCCTGAGGAATCGCAGAAGCAAATCCCAGAATAAATTTATGGAGAAGCTGCGAAAAAAAAAATCTTGGAGGAATCTCAGAAATATGGAGAAAGCTTACAAGGAATTCCTGAAGAAAACTCGCAATTATTTCTTTAAAAAAATCGTAAGGTAATTTGAAGGAATCCAGGAACTCCTGCATTAATCTCAGAAGGAATTACTTTAGAAATCACGGAAATAATATTTGGAAGAATCCCGGGAGTACTTTTTGGAGGAATCCTGACAAGAGCCCTTAAAGAAATCCCAGACGGAACCTCTTTAGGAATCCCAGAGGAAACTCCTGGAAGAACCCCAGATAGAACTTCTGAGGGAGTCCGGAATCGGTAGAATCTAATCAAGAACTTTCTTTGAATGAATCCCTGAAGGAACTTCTGGACGAACCCTGGAAGAAATTTGTGGAGGAACCGCAAAGGATTTCCCGGAGGAATCCCGGATGAAACTCCTGTGGAACCTCAGAAGGTCCTCTTGGGAGGAGGCGTTACTCCATCTGAGATTGTTTTTGGGGTTCCTTCAGAACTTCCCTCTAGGATCCTTTTTGGGATTCCTTAAAGGTTACTCCAGGAATTCCTTTCAGGATTCTTCCAGGGATTCCTTCTGGGACTCTCAGGGATTTATTCCGGAGTTTCTTAGGGAGTTCTTGGAAGCCTGCAGGAATTCCGTCATATATGATTTCCCCAATAGTTTCTTTAGGAATGTCTACAGAAGTTTTTTTTTTTTACTTGGAAAATATGCCTGGGAATTCTGCCAATTTCACCCGGGATTTCTTCCGCAATTCCCTCTCGGAGTTCTCTCGGGCATTGCTTCAGGAATTCTTTCCAAGATTACTACAGAAACTCCTTCCAAAATTCCGTCTGGGATTCCTTCCATGAATTTCATGCGAGATTCCTCTCGGAGTTCCTTCAGAAATTTCTTCAAGAATTCGTTTTGAGATGCTTTCAGGAATCCTGCAAGAACTCCTCCGGGATTCTTCCAAGAGCTCCTTCCGAGATTTTTCAGTAAGTACTTCTGGGGTTGCCTCAAGAACTCCGGGAATTTCTTCTGGGCTTCTGTCAAAAGTTGATTATATAATTTCTTCAGAAACTCCTTCGAGGATTTTTTTGGGAACTCTTGCCGGGATTGTTCCGGGAAGTTCTCTTTGCAGGATACATCTGGGAACCTCCTCCAAGAGTTCCGTTTGGAATTCCTACAGATTCTTCTGGAAGTTTATTCTTGAACTCTTTCAGATGTTTCTAATGAAAATCCTCCAATAGTTTATTAGGAAGTGTTTTGGAAAATTATTCCTGTAGTGTTTATATATGGCATTCCTTATGCAGCTCCAGCAGGATTTCTTTGAGGATATACTTCAGCAAGTTCCTTCTGGTTTTCCTCTACCAGGAATTCTTGGACGAATCTCAGGTGGAACCTTTTGGGAATCTCTGAAGAAATGAGGAATCGCAGAAGAAGATTCTGAAAGAAACCTTATTAAACCCCCGGCAAAATCTCATCAAGAACTCCCTAGGAATTCCTCAAGAAACTCCTGGAAGAGCCCTGGAACATATTTATGGAGAAACCGCGAAGAATTTCTTGACGGAATTCCGGATGGAATGCCTATGGAATCCCAGAAGAAGCTCCTGGAGGGGTGTCATCGTGCCATCATCAAGTCATAAATCAGCACACTTTCCCACGCACGTGAAACCCTAGGACGTGAAACCTACAAAATAACTTCCCGAGTCCTTTCGACGTCTTGTCTTTCGACCTTATATTGAACACTCGTAGATAGGTCGAGCCGTACTCAGCGTCAATTAGAATTTTCGCGGAAACAATTTAGTTAGATTGCTTTCGTGCAGGTGAAATGGGATCGACGGGTTTCAGTTTCCTGCCAAGAAGTAAGGGCGCGACTTCTGCGAAGTATCCCGCCCATAGACCCCGCGCGTCACGATGAACCAAATTTATTAATCAATATTTCAATCATTTTCCGGACAATTTGATAACAGAGATGGGTGGGGGGATGCCGTTGACGCTGATGAGGCAGGTGAAACTGATGCCAATGGCAATGGGAGCGTGTACTGTATTGAGTGAGCACGTTTTCCGACACTTGATGAAGCCTTCAGCAGCAGTAGCAGCAGCAGCGGGACCGACGACGACCGGTGCGGATAACGGATCGAGTTCACAAATCACCGGGAAAGCTCTGTTCGTCGTTGTCGTCGTCATCATCGTCGACATCGACGACGGCGGCGGCGGCTGTGGCTTAGTTATACGAAGCCACACACATGTGCGTCTCGAATCGCGAACTTTATCGCAACAAATTACGTGGTTTCGGTGTAAAATTTGCAAATGTGAACCCAACAACGTGGCGTGGGGCGGAGCCTTTGGCTCCCTGTGTGTGTACATAGTTGCTCTCATTAGAGAGTATGAGGAGCTTCATCGTGTGGAGCACATTTTCGCCAGATTTTACGAGTGATGGAAGAGTGATTGCACGATGTGTGCCGCGACATATTGACGTTGTTTGGGATGATGAAGGTACAGAGAAAGGGTGCGCTTTCATGGAAGACTCTGATGATGACGACGACGACGGCAACGTGCATTCGACGTTTGATCCGTGTGGCGTGTGGTGCGGTAAGCATTCGGGAAATTAATTGAGAACTTCTGCTCGACAGTTGCGCCACACTGAAACGTTGGGACGCAGGCTGTGTGTGTGTGGGTGTGGTGACGCTGATTGCTTCAGCTTTGTAGTCAAATTTCGGAAGATTGGGAGATGATGCGGTTACGCCAGATGTGGTAAGAATTATGACAGCTCATCGCGTGTGTAGTTGAAACAGCTTCAACAAGTCAGCCCCAGTTTGGTTGATGCGGGGAAAATTGATGCAATGAATAAATTTTCTGAGTTGAAAAATGTATTTCGAAGACCTTACAGCAATCCAGAGGACGTGAAAAAATCACGATACCAAACTAGTTTTGACCAATTACAAGTTGCAAATATATCGTTTTTTTTGCTACGAAGACCTGTGCGCCGACTATATTTTGTTCGGCAGCGTCATCGGCGTCACGCCGGTTTTTAGATTTCGGCGGCGGCGGCGGCGTGAAACGGCGTGACCAAAATTTGGCCATTTGGCTAAGCAAAGAAGTTGTTATTACGCTCTAGAATTTGTGGTCCGAGCTTTTTGGTGACATAAATATTTATTTCTGTTCGGCTCCGTCACTGCCACCAGTGATTATACAAATTGAGACATTACTCCATTGCAAATGAAGGACAATAAAATATCGATTTTGCTATAGTTTTTGTTTTGTTTTCTCAGAACCTTCAGAAGCTATCACACTTGATACTAAGGTCACACTATTTACACTAAGGAATCCAGGAATGATTTCTAAGAGGAATCAACGAAAAATATCCAGAAGGTATCTTTGAAGGAATTCTAGGAGAAATCCCTGAGAGAATACTAGGAGGAATTTTCTCGTGGATCCTCGAAGGAATTTCAGGAGGAATCTCGCAAGGAATTCCAGAAGAAATGTCCGAAGAAATTTTAGGAGGAATCGCCAAAGAACTTCCACGAGGCAATCCCGAAAGAGATCCAGAAGGAATCCTCAACGAAATATCAGGAGCAATCCCCGTAGGGATTTTAGAAGGTATCCTCGAAGGAAGAAACCCTCAGGAGAAACCCCTGAAGGAATTATAGGAGGAATCCCCGAAGGAACTCTAGGATAAATCCCCGAAGGAATTCCAAGAGAAAATCTCGAAAAAATACTAGGAAGAATCACCCTGCAGGAATTCTACGAGGACTCCCAAAGGAATTCCAGGATGAATCTCTGAAGAAATTTGAAGATAAATCACCAAAAAAATCCAAAAGGGAATCCCGAAGGAAATACAGAAAGATTCCTCGACGAAACATCAGAAGAAATCCCCGAGTCAATTTTAGCAGGAATTCTCGAAGAAAGTCTAGGAAGAATCCCCGAAGAAACTACAGCAGGAATCCCTGTGGAAATCCGAAGGAATTTCACGTGAAATATCAATGGTTTTTCAAGAGGAAACCCCATAGGAAGTTCAGGAGGAATCTCCAAAGTAATTCAAGAAGAAATCCTCAAAGGAACTCTAGGAAAAATAACAGGATAAATCCTCAAAGGAATTCCAGGAGGAATCCTGGAGTAATTCCATAAAGTATTACTGAAGGAATTTCAGGAGAAAACCTCGAAGGACTTTCAGGAGGAATCCACGACGGAATATCAAGAGGAATCTCCGAAAAAATCTCAGGAGGAATTTATGAAGGAAATTCAGAAGGAATCCCCAAAGGAATTCCAGAATGATGTTTTAAAGGAATTTGAGAAGAAATCCTCAAAGTATATCTAGGAAGAACCATCGAAAAATATCCAGGAGGAATCCTCGTAGGAGTTCCATGAGGAACCCCTGAAATATTTCCAAGAGGAGTTCCCGAAAGAATTCCAGCACAAATCCCAAAGAAATTTCTGCAGGAATCCCCATAAATCAACGAAAAATATCCGGGAGAAATCTCTGAAGGAGTTTCAGGAGAAATTCCTGAGGAAATTCTAGGAGGAATCACCAAAGGAATTCCAGGAGGAATCCCCGGAAGAATTCCAGAAGAAATTCCTTAAGGAATTCTAGGATGAATTCCCGTTGAAATTTCAGGAAGAATCCCCGACAGAATGGCACAAGGAATCACTGAAGAAATTTCAGGAGGAATCCTCGAAGAAAGTCCAGGAGGAATCCCCAAAGGAACTCTAGGAGGAATTCTAGGGGGAATCTTCGAATTAATTCCAGAAGGAATTCCCAAAAGGAATCCAGGAAGAATGCCTGAGGAAGTCCAGAAGGAATTGCCGACGGAATTTATGGAAGAATTCCTGGAGAAATCCCCGAAGAAATTTGAGGAGAAATCCCTGCAGGAATTCTGGAAGGAATCTCCGAAGGATTTTCAAGCGGTATACACGAAGAATTTTCAAGGGAAATTGTCAGAGGAAGTCCAGGAGAATCTCCGAAAGAATTCCAGGAGGAATCCCCGAAGGCATTTTAGGAGACATCACTGAAGCAATTCCAGAAGGAAACCCCAAAGGAATTCCAGGAGGAATCGCCTAAGGATTTCTAAGAGAAATCATAAAAGAAATTTCAGGAAGAAATCCCGAAGAGATCTCAATTTTAGGAGGAATCTCCGAAGGAAGTTCAGGAGGAATCCCTAAGTGAAGTCCAAGAAAAATTCCTAGAGGAATTAAATGAGAAATCCTCGAAGTAATTGCAGGAGGAATCTCCAGAGAAATTATTAGGGAAATTACCAAAGAAATTGTAGGAAAAATTCACGAAGGAATTTTTGGGAGGAAATTACGAAGAATTTCCAGGAAGAATTCCCGATGAAATTCCTGAAGGAATCCTTGAAGGAAGTTCAAGGGAACCCCCGACGGAAGTCTAGGAGGAATCTCCGAGGATATTACAAGAGATATCCCTGCAGGGATTCCAGGGGAATACACGAAGGAATTCCGCTAGGAATATCCAAATGATTTCCAGGAGGAATCCTTGAAGAATTTTCAGTGGATATTTTCTGGTAGGGCGAAGGTATCCCTGAACCCTCCTTGAGCTATTGTGGAGATCCTTAAGCGAACTCCTGGAGAGATCACCGAAGGAACTTCTGGAGCATTCCTTAGAAGAATATTTGTTTTTTTTTTTCATGAGGCATCCAAGAAGAATCCCCGAAGGAATTTCAGGAGGGTTTCTTGAACAAATTCCAGAAGGGATGCTAAAAGGAATTCCTGTAGGAACCCTTGATGAAACTCCCGGAGTGATCCCTGAAGGATCTTACTGAACAATCCCTACAAAACGTCAAGAGAAATCCCTTGTTGGAATTCTAGAGGAATTTCTGAAAGATATCCGAGAGATATCTCTAAGGAAACTTTTGGACTTGTTCCTGAAGAAAGTCCTGTAAGAATTCTTGAAGGTACTTCAGAAGCAATCCATGAAGAAACTCTCAGACTAATCTCTGATGGACCTCCTATGAGAATCGCTGAAGGATTTTCTGGATGAATTTTTCATGTATCCCTGAATCCTCCCGAAAGAATTTCTGAAGTAACTCCTAGAGTTTTTTTTCCTGTCGAGATCTTCCTGACTCTAGCGTGCGCAGCTTTTTCTTTTTTCTCACTCACTATCGTAAACTAACACGCGAAAGAAACAGATAATAGAGGGGGCACTTTGCCCCCTCTTTTATCTCGCTCTTTCTTGCGTTCATCAAAATGAACGAGCGAGAAAAAAGAAAAGGCTGCTCACGGAAGTGCTGATAGATCTACTGAAAAAAAAATCAATGATAAAACTCCTGGAGGCGTCCCTGAAGAATTTTCTGGAGGAATCCCAGGTGGATCTCCTGGACGCATCACTGAATCTTCTGGAAGAATCTTTGAAGAAACTTCTAGAGAGTTTTGAATGAGGAATAATTAATACAATCTAATAAAAAAAGAAAACAAAAGTTCTAAGAGTTGAGAAATCAATTATAGTAGTCAACCATTTATGATAGAGATCGTGAGATTTTTTTTATCTCAACTTTGTGTTAACTAAGTTTTGTTCGTGCACTGATCACCGGCGCGAAAAATGGAAATCGGCGGCGTGACAAATAGCGGCGTATGGCGCGCCGCCGATATCTCGGTCGGCGTCGGCGTGGGACAAAAAGTGTCGGCGGCGGCGGCGTGGCGCGGTGGCGCACAGGTCTAAGTTCAACTGATATGTGCATTAGAACGCGCTGTGCATGTATTTAGGTGTTAGGCAATATTGCGACATTTGCACCCATTTAGACTCGGCCCGAATTCATTATTATCACAGTCGAATTTCGCACACGACTTCGCAGCGTGTAGCGTACGCAAATTCGGTTGAGTTCATGACAGGGGTGTCGGATGCACAACAGGTACACAAAATAAGTTTGATTAGTGTGAAATGTTGTTGGGAAATGATGATTCAGTGGATTTTCAAATTATCACAGTAGTCTAAACATTGATGAGAAACCCAATAACGAAACTAACCCAAACACCGAAAACGCCTAAAAATATGCACGGCACGTTCTAATGCACATATCAATTGAACACCCCAAGTTCTCCATACAAACTTCGGTTTTAAACTGTGAAGGCCCGGTCCAATATTTAAAAATAAAATCTTACACTATGACACTTCTAGGGTCCCAAACCCCTGTTTTTTTTTAACCCATAACACCAAATTTCGTAAAATTTTGTCGAGCAGTGTTATCTGCCGTAACTCGTTTCTTTTCACTAAATCATACGCCGCCTTAAAATCAAGATGATCAGATGATGGGAATCAAGTTGTACTCAAGAAATTTATCGAGAATCTGGCGCAGGGTGAACGTCTGATCCGTCGTTGATCGCCACCCTCCAAAACTCTCCTTAACCTTTCAGGACGCGCGCCATCAAGCAGCCGAAACTGCATCGCGCTCGCGCTATATACAAAGAGCGTTTTTTTTTGGTATTGTACTTTTTACAACAGCGCGCGTCCAGAAGGGTTAAATTGGTCAACGAAGGATTCCTCTATCAGCCTGATCCGACAGAATCCCAGATAAAATCTTGTACACTGAGTTAAGAAAGGTCAATCCTCTGTAGTTCGCACACATCTGTCGATGCCCATTCTTGCATAAAGTGCAAATGAACGCTTCCGACTAACTAGTAGGCAGTTTTTCCTCTTCGCATACCTTCAATATAGTACGGCGCAAAAGTTGATACAGCTGCTCACTACCGTGCTTGAAAAGCTCGGCTGGGATTTCGTCCTCTCCTTGTTGTTTTCAGTCCTCTTATAACTATCTGGACCTCGTTTAGCACTGGAGGTTCCACAGACTGTCCATAGTCGTCATTTTGATTTCTGTCTTTCGCTCTTCCTTTCCCACCGTTCACCAATGCTCGAAGTGTTCTCTCCTCCTGGTAGCCACCATAGTTTAATCTGTCAACAAGTTCCAGTTCCAGTTGTTTTCCTTCACCATTGTCCACTATTTCGTAAAACCTTCGCATGTCATTCTGCTCCATACTCTTTTGCGCCTGAGTAATCTTTTCCTCCTGCTTCCACATGGAGTTGGTCAGACTAAGATCAACAACAAAGAAGATCCGCAAACCAACAATGTTGGTGGAGTTTGCTAATGCAAGTTTGAGCACATGTCCTCTAAGTCATGGGCGGCTCACAGTAACGTTCATATCTCATGCAAGGGACACCTGAAGCTCAATTGTGCACCATGGTGCTCTGGAAAGTAAAAGGATTGATGTCCAGTCCTGCGAGTCAGCCGTACTAAATAATTTCAACGGGAAGTCAGCAAGAGAGTAATAGGTACAAACCTAGAGATAAAAAGATCTGCCAAACAACATTAGGGTCAACTCTCGCTTAGAGCTGTGGTCAAGTTCTGGAGAACTTCTCCATTAAGACTCGACAAGCGTCCTGAATTGAATCTACGGGCTCCCAAATACGAGGGCTCCTTTCATCGCCAACAGAGTGGCTGAAAATCAAAAGCTGATGAATCCAGCTGGCCTTTTCGCGTTTTGGATTAACTTCGATTAACTCACAAAAAGTGAACTGTGATGAAAAAGTAGTTGCTCTACCGGCAATCAAAGAATTTCATGAAGATCTGATCTGCCGAAACTCAAGTTTGTGACATTTACTCCACATAGGCTCTCTGCTCTGGCGATTCTGTGAGAAATGTGTATGTAGCAAACGAAATTTACCCCTTGTGCTTGGACCATTCTTCCAACCGAATCACACTTTTTTTAACCTCATTCAGCAACAATTCAACGAAGAATACGATCTGCTCAGCCCTGGTCGAACAGTCAACTACCACCAGTCAAAGCTGCATTTTCTCTACCCGGTCGTAGACGGTATTGATGAGAAACACCCCAAGACGCACCATGGCGATCTCAGTTTACTGCGTCCGACACTACGTCAACGATACTGGCGTCTTGTGTGTTGCATCGTGTTGTGTAGTGTGTTGCATCGCCAGCACACACATGAAACCGAAGATCCTGGAGAAGTTTACTTCAAATCTGCCACAAATTCGGGTTAACCAGGCGTACCAAATTGAGAACTGTGACTGGTCAGCTATGGCTCTCTTGAAAGCCGGGTGCCTTACGCCTTTCGTTGGGTGCATGCTGTTCGCGGATTTACCGGAACAAATAAAGGATTTGGGAGAATTCGTACAGACTTGTGACTTTTGGTCCCATGACTTGTGTCCTGGATTCAGACAATTGAGTTTAAACCCGGTAACTCGAGTATAGCTATTCGGTATTAAAGCTTACCTACTATAACGGACTTGTCAGCGTCCGCCACAGGTGGTCATACCAAGGTCACCTGTGTCCCTGCAGGACCATTCCGTAACTGAACGGCTGCGGTGGTCACCTGCGCAAACGCACTGTTGCTATAGTGCCATGACGAGCTGTTTCGCGTCAGTTATCTCGCCTAAGCTTGTAACTTTAGAATATAGATTCGCTTCTGCTACAAGAGCCCTCGCCTCGACATCCCTATTTGTACGCTCTGTTGCACTTGAGCTTGATGATCATTTCACTAGTACGAGTACTTCGGCTGGAAGATCCATGAGCTTGGCGTCTTTTCTAATCGCCTTCAATAATTTCGACTACTTCGACTCTTTCGTCCTGATGACGAGTGCGAACCATTCTCGTGCTTGACACCAGTCCTACAACCTTTCCTTGATCCGGTGTCACTGTGTCCAATTCTTTTTACTTTCCACAACTCTTGAAAAAGTTGAGCTACTTCAGAAGAAATAATAACAGGCTCCATTGGTAGCTATCAAAGTAACAAAATGCTGGGGATGTTTATGGTAGCTTCATTTACACAACTCCTATCCAAAACCAACAATAAGTCAAAATTATCACTTTTCCTCAGAATTCAGATACCCCACAAGCAGAACTAATTCCTGATTTGGGATTAGGCCGGGTCAGCTGCATAAGTAGAATCATCCCCATGCCATGGGGCTGCGCTACTATGTATGGTAGGTACCTACCAGGGGGAGAGTGCTGAAAAGTTGTTCATCCCCCGAAATGCGAATCGAATGGTAAATCTCTGATTCGCCGGCTTTTTCACAGTCAACCATATCCTGCCTGTGGCCAGCCACAAATGTGAACACCGAGCGATGAATGGAGCCTCTGATTGCGGCGCGCACGATACCTACTCACTCCCGGGTTATTCCACTCGTGTGTGTGAGTCAGTGTGTGTGTGGTGGGGAGCTGGTGGTGGATCAACTTCATCAAGAACCATGTACGGAGGATGATCGGGGAGTGAGAGGCCAGCTGCAGACAACTCACTTTTGATTAGGCTAGCCAACTTCCTGATTATCATTCAGCGTGGCATGATGGTGGCATGGCGCGCGTGCTTTAGCGGTCGTTGGTGGGCTTCTTTCCGTCCGACACAACACACCCAATTTGCGATATATCCGATTCCGATCAGCAGGAAGGAGGTGGGGACACACCCGGAGAATCGTGATTTGCAAACGTGGACTTTTGTCGAACTGGATTTTTTTTTTTCATCTCGGGTGTGTGAATGTAATGTGGTGGTGGGGAAGTTTCTGATTGGCATGGGACAAACTTGTTGAAATAGATGTTTGTGTTTGCACGACTGGTTCCCACAAAGAAGGGAATGAATTGATTGGATTGTGGTTAGGTTTATTGTTGGAAGGTTTACAACATATTGTGCGGGAAGGGTCGATGTTCGGTTTAATTTCGATGTACGACCCAAAATTTACAGACAAGTAAAAGTTTTCAACAATAGAGCTCATCACAAGGGGTTCGTTAAAACTCAAAAGCAAATTTAATACATCTAGATTTTTTAAAGAATTCCTCCAAAACTTTTAACACGTGTAAATGTAAATGAGATACCAACTATCGTAGGCCACCTTGAAGACGATAAACACTGAATAGGTGGTGCGTTGGGACCTGGTATTCACGGCATTTGTGATAACTTCCCACGAACTCCTTCGTTTCAAGTGATAGAAGACGATATGGGATAGCAGTTTTTCGGCGTCTTTTAAAACGGTGATCACTCGGACGTTCTCGTATTCCAAATGGTCGCCTTTCTTGTGAATGGGGCAGATTATCCCTTCCTTCTACTCCTCCGGTAGCGGTTTGGTTTGCCAAATTCTGTCAATCAACCGGTGCAGTCAGATGGTCTACTCGTCAGTATCCTTCTGAATGATCCAGAACGTGAGATATTCCACAACTACTGGCAAAATATAATGCTTTCCCATATGTCCGACAGGGTGCCCTGTGTAACCGATTCCCGGTGGCCAATGTTCCCGGAACCACTATTTTACGATATCAACGCATTCTTGACAAAATTATCTTTCAAATGACCACCGATTAGAATGGGTGAAAATTTCATCATTCTACAAGAGTCTGAATTTCTGGATCATAATGACTCCAATTATTTGTATTTTTTTAACGCTCGAAGAAGGTTAATCCTCTTTTTAATCTTGACATTGAGTCTTGAAACCGTTTTTTATAATACTGAGTGCATTGAGCTTACAAGATAATATCCTATTGTTGGTAGTTGGCCGCGAAATTAATCAATTCTTTGATCACAGCTGTAAAATGATTTATACAAAAAATTGCAAAAAATAGACAAATGTTTACGTATGCAAACAAACCAAACCAATTCACGGATAATTTTTTGGAGGAATTTCTGAAAAAAACTATGAAACAGTTCCTGATGAAATCTCTGCTAATATTACTGAATACTTGCAATACTGAAGTAGTCTGTGGAGAAATCTCTGATATTTCTTGGAAAATATCAGAAACTATTACATGCTGTATTTCGGAATGAATTTTTAGAAATAGAGGTTCTCTGAAGAAATTTATGAAAATTTCTCTGGTCAAATTCCTGATCGTGTGGAGAATTTCTTGAAGAAATTCCTGGAGGAATATAGTAAGAAAGCCAATCAAAACTCCTGAAGAACTCAATGGAGTATTTTCTGAAGATCTTTATGGAGGAATACCAGAAGAAACTCTTTTATTAGAAGAATTTCTGGTAAAATCTTTTGTGGAATCCATGGAGGAATTTATGAGGAAAAAATGGGAAAAGCATCTGCAGATAGTGTGTAGAACTAGCATAATTTAAAATTCATTTCATAATTTGAAAAAAAAAAAAAGGTTCAAAAACAAGTATGTTAATATTCCTGTTAATATTTCTAAAAAAGAAATCATGCAGAAATTCGAAGTAATTTTTTCTAGAGAAACTTCTAAATGAATCCCAAAAAAAAACTGATGAGAAATTCCGAATGAATTCTTAGAGCTTGGATAAAATCCTGAAGGGATTTCTGGGAAAATACTGGAAAACAAGAATATCGGGAGAAATTCATGAGAGAATGCCTGCATAAATTTCTGCAGTTAATCCTGTAGGAATTCCTGTTTGACCTACTGAATGAAATCGTGCCTTTCACTCTAGATAGAAGAATCCATGAAGATATTCCTGGAGACATTATTTCGGAAATGTTCAATGGAGTTGAAGTTGGAATCGCTGAATAAATTCCATAAGCCGTTCCTGGAACTGTTTGTGACAGAATACCTGCTAGAACTTCTGAAGGAATCCCTACCTAAAGGAATTTTCCAAAGTATCCTTGAAAAAATATGCAAATAATCTTAAACCTTATCTGCGAAGTTTTCGAAGTAATCTACGGAGAATTTTCTAAATGAATTCCAGGAGAACCTTCTGAACGAAACTCTGAAGACTGTTTCGAGGAATGCCTGGAGTAGTTTCTGATGAAATCCGAGGAATATATCCTATAAAAGTGGTAGAAAAATTCGTGGAAGAGATTCTGAAGCAGTTCTTGGAAGATTTACTAGAAGAATCGCTGGAGGGATATCTACCGGAATTCATTAAGCAATTTTGTAAGAAGTTCATGGGAAAAAATCTAAATACTTGTTAATAAGCTTGATAAGTTTTTGCCGGAATATTTCCCAAGGGAAATCCTGGAAGAATTTGCAAAGAGTTCTTTGGAAAAATTTCTTAAGAAAATCTTGTTTTCCGAACCCAAGCAAAGGAAAATATCAAACTCATAACAACAGAATCACTTAGCCTGTTTTTATATCTTTATTTGTTATTATTAACTTATCAAAGTATTACATTTTCATTACATGTTTTGTTGGGCAATCTTTTTTTGTTATGATAAAGTTATTGAGATTAATCCACTAAATAACATTTCAATAATATACTTTGTTGTAGACCAAGTTTTGTTATTATTCTACTATTGAAAATGTACAAATATGAAATAAACTATAAAACAACAATAACAAGTTTTGAAATTCTTTTCAAGATTCATTGTTATGAAATTGTTATTGAAACTAACAAAATATGTTATTAAATTAGTCTTCCAGGAACATTTTTTTGTTATGATTTATGATATTTTGCCGCTTATGACAGTCAAGTTTATAACATAATAAGATATGCCAATAACATAAAAAATACTGATTCCATTATACAGTCATTATGCCTAAATAACATATTTTATTATGCTGTTGATATTCTCTTCTGCTCGTGAAGAAATCCAACGGCAAATTTCTGAGGAAGTACTTCGAATGGTTTCAGAGGAATACTTGGAGAAATTTCTGGAGGAATCTCTATAAAAATGTAAGACAGGTATTCTTGAGAAATATATATAGGGAATTCCTGAACCTATCCATTTAAGATAAAAAAACCCTTGGGAAATAATTTGAAGGAATTCGTTTATGATTTTTTTGGCAGCCGTTTTTCGAGAATTTTCTTCTAAATTATCCATACATAACTTTTGCAAGTAATTCTTTTCTAAAGGAGTTCTTGGAGAAATTTTTGGAACTATTTTCAGAGGAACTTCTGAAGGAACCTCCAAAGGAGTTCATAAAGAGTTTTTTAAGGAATCTTCGGAATAATTCTTGAAAAAAATATCGATATCGAACAGAGGAATTAACAAAATATTCCCTTGAAGAATTTATTTAAGAATTTCAGGAATATTTTGAAGGGATCGCTGGAAACTTCTATAAAAGAAATCCTTGAGGAATTCCAAAAAAATAAGTGGAGGGAATCCTCCGAATCCTTGAAGAAATTACTAAGGAAAGTTTTCTCAGGGGATGCAAGGAGATTTTTTTTTTGAAAATTCACTTAAATAATTTTTAAGAGAGCTCTGAAAAACTCTTGGATGAAGTTCTAGAAACAATCTTAGAAGAATATTATAAGAAATGTTTAAAAAAGTTTCTAGAGCAACCCTTTGAAGAGAAGATTTCCCAGAGAATTTCCTGAAGAAACCCGTAATGGAATTTCTAGTGGAATCTCCGGTGAAAAGCTCCGAATGAACACCTGATTTTCTTTAATAACACTAGTTTACAAAATAAAACGAAAGTCGTGAACTTTTGTCAACGACCAAAACTTTTGATGCATAATTCAGCGCTGATTCCGAAACCGTGCTTCAAAAAATTTAAAGTAGAACAGTTTTTGAGTTAAAGCTCAATATTGAGTTTTACAATTGTTTAAAATATGGAATTTAAGAAAATTTAAATACCTATCTTGCGTTTTGTAACACCAATTTTAGATATTTTTCCATAAATCGAAAAACGAACATAATACCATTCGATCATCTAAATGCAGGTTTTGCGTCAGGTTGATGAAATTCAAGATATTGGCGAGTTTTGGGGACGATCTCCTTAAATTTTAGCAAAATTTCCAAAAATATACGAAGAACTGTATTTTTTTTTTCAATAAGAAAAAAAAAACAATTTAAAAATTCTTTCTCAACGTTTATTAACATATCATATGTAGGCGAGTTACAGTAAAAAATTCAGTTCAATCGGAGCATTTATTACGAAGAATGAGATGTGTGAAATGAGCGACTTTGCTTAAAAATAGAACTAAAATCGATTTCAAATCATCAACCTTGTATAATAAGTCGAAAAAAATTCCGCTCTACTGTAATTTTTTTCCTTCGCGTTTACGAACTCAGGGCATGATCCTACACCAAAAACGATCATCAGCTTAACGAGTTCAAAAATGCTGTAAACTGTGTAATCTGATGTATGAATGATCCATTCCGAAATTAATAGAGCGATCTGATGTTCATTCGAAAATTGTCACCGGAGATTTTTCTAGAAATTCCTGCAGAAATTGAATGATTTAAGGCAAAATCCTCGGAAGAAATTCTCCGGGATTCCATGGAGCATTTTGTAATGGAATACATTGAGAAATTTTAAAAGAAATCTCTAAAAATCTTTCTGAATGATTTATTGAAAAAAAAAAGTTTTTCTCTTGAATTTTTTGAAGGAATCGATGGAGGAGTTTTTTTTAAGGTTCCCAAAGCAATTCTGCGAGAAATTTGTGGATGAATTTTGGGAAGAGTTTCTGAAGGAACTCCGGGGGGATTTCCTTCAGCAAGCTATGCAAAATTTCAGAAATGGAATTTCTGAAGCAATCTCTGAAGATTGAATCCTAGGTGTGGTTTATAAAGATCCCATGCAGGAATTTCTAAGGAATTTTTTGAAGAAATTCTTGGAAAAATTATCTAAGTAATTCCTGGCGGAGTCATGAGGGGATTTTTGAAAAACATTTTAAAAAGTCCCCAGAAGTATTTGTGAAAGAATCTCAGAAGGATTTTCTGAAGTAATACCTGGAGAAATTTGCGTTATTTGAAGAATTTCCATAAAAATTCCCGATCGGATTTCTGAAGAAAATCTTGAACAAATTTATAAAAAAAAAAATCCTAAAGCAACTTCTGATGCAGGATTTTTATAAATATTTCCAAACATCAGGAGAAATCTTCCCTAGAGGAATTTCCAAAAGAATTCTTGGAGGAATTACTTTAAAAAAAACCAAGAGGACCATTTATGAACGAATCCTTTGTAGATTGTTTGGAAGCATCCTGTGAGAATTTCTGGAGTAATCATTGGGAAAATTAAAAAAAAAAAACAAATTGATTTTTACGAATAGGCTTTCACGTCTTTCACGTTCTATGTCACTTCAAAAGCTGTCCTAAGTTGAATTAATGCGCATAGGAAGCTGTCCAACAAATGAAAGGGTCTGGGCAATTAGGAATAAGTAATGAGCAATGAGAAGTGAGGAGTGAGCAAGAGAAAATGTGTAATGAGCAGTTACAAGTGAAAAGTTTGAACTAGCTGTGAAAAGTAATCAATGAAGAGTGAAGACTGTGGAGCAGTGTGGTGTGGTCAGTGAGGAGTAAGAATGATTAGGGAAGGATAAGTAGTAAATAAGTAAAACATGATTAAGTGTAAAGCAGTGAGTCATGAGGATTGAGTAGGAGTTAAGAATTCGCAGCAAGAATGGTTACTGAATGTTGAGCAGTGAAGAGTGTGGAGTGAGAAGTAAGAAGTGCGGAGCTAGGAGT
>NC_085136.1:318360720-318404183 GCF_035046485.1 Aedes albopictus | reverse complement strand
TTCAAAAAACAGTAGCAGATCAGTCGGGATAACCTAGGTCATCCAAACTGTTCTTGAGTTTAGATCCTAAAGTGTGTAGCAGTTATTTCTTTTATTATACAAAGCTACGATTTGTAATCTATCATCTCCGGCAAGTCTTCTGAAAGTTCAAAAGACAGTACATCCAAACAGTTATCCAAACCGTAACAGATGTCCAGTAAATCTTCTGAATGTTCAATGGACATTATCAGATCAACTGGGGTCATCCAAGCTATTATGGTGTTCAAAATTTAGCATCCCCGAGCAGAAGGGAATAACATCAGCATAAGGAGCTGTGTTATTTGGGAAAAATAACTGAATAATAAAATCGATTATTTTTAAGTTATTACCATAACATATTGTGTTATAAACTTGTCTGTCATAAGCGGCAAAATAACAAATTCCATAACAAAAAAATGTTACTGGAAAACCATTTCAATAACTTGTTTTGTTAGTTTCAATAACAACTTAATAACAGTGAATGCGGAAAATATTTCAATAATAAATTTTGATATTAATATGTTATTGATAATAATCGGAGAGCAGAATTTGCTATGATATCAAACTCGTTACTATATAAGTAATAATACTTATTATATAAAATTATTCGCTTTGTCTCACAAACCCGCCAATAACATGATGTTCATCACTCTGACGTAAAAAATATTTTTAAATGATCGAAAAATACTATATTCGGCTTTTAATTCATTCTAAGAGATTTGAAGTCGCAAGATAATCGAACTTTAGTAATTTCTATATTATCAAATACGGCGAGCTTCGATTTCCACCTGTAATTTATAAACTGTTATACTTTAATTGTTTTCGGAGTACGTGTTACCTTTGTTTTTTTTCAGCATAGATACGGAAGAATTTTTAGAATGCTCAACAGTTTTGCAGAAAATTTTTGGGATATTGGAAATATTGTACAGATGATTACAATTTTCCTGAAAAGTTTGTTTTAATTCCTCCGATATTTCCCTGGATTCAAGAATTATGTCGCATATTCCTCCTGGATTCTACAAGAATTACTCCAAAAAAATTTCTATAATTTCTCCTGAACTTCCTCTGATGATTCCTACAGCACTTTCATCAGAATTTATTGCAATATTTTTTTTTCTAAAATTCCTCTATTTATTTCTCCAAGGATTCCGTCAAAAACTCCTTTTATGTTTAACAAATGACTGTCAAAAAAAAAAAAAACTCAAAAATTTGTCGACAGATTTGATCATAAACTTTCCCATTAATGACTCCAAAGATCTTTCAGAAATTTCTCTGAGAGTTCTTTGACGGAATCTTTCATGGATTTTCAAAGACTCCTCTAGAAATTCGTCCAGAATCCTGCATAGAATGAATCCCTTCAAGGGTTTCTTCAGAATTTCCTGTGATCATTAGTCCTGAAGTTCATCTTAAGATTTCTCTGAAAATTTCTTTGAGAATTTTACCATGAGTTTTTCCGAAGGAGTTTTTCAAAAGATTCTGCCAAGAATCCTAATAATTGGTCGGAAGAATTAACTTCGGAATTTCTAAGAAAATTGCGCCAGTAGTTCGCATGAAGACTTCTTCAGGGATTTATCGAAAGGTTCCTCCAGAACTTCCAAGTGCTTATCCGAAAATTATTTAAGGAATTCTTAAAAGCAGTCGTTCAGGAAATTCCTTTTTAACTGAATACAAAAATGGAACAACACAAAGGGACAGGTCATAATTGTCGAATTGTTTCTGTGATTTCAAAACTTGTTACTGTTGTGCTATTGCTGATAAGTTGATCAATAGTACAACAATAACTAAACTTAAACTTCAACAAAACATGTTATTTAAATGTTATTTAGTTAATGTATATCAATAGCTTGATTATAACAAAATGAGATTGTCCAACAAAATTTGTTATGGAAATGCTATGCCTTGATAATTTAATAATAACAAAACAAGATATAAAAACAGGTTATGTGATTTCGTAGTTATTAACTTGCTATTCTCCTCTGCTCGGGTCTACAGCAATTGAAGTTTCTGCTTTGGCTATATTGAGTTATATTGTATAATCTATTATACTCACAGCATACAATCAGAAACTATGACATAGCTACGGGATATTCCGAATCGTACTCACTGCCCTGCAATATTTTTACATGGAGTCCACAGCCGTAATAATATATTTTTTTTATACTGTTTTGAGTTACATAACATTACCTACCGTAGAAGAAGATAAGTAAATATGGTTCATTATGTATCATTATTCAGTGTAGTAGCATAGTATTGTAAGTGTAGATATAAAGTTGTGTGCCGATGAAAGGTTGGATTACCTAAATAATCACAAAACTATCATGAAGTGACCCTTGAGAGTTAATAGGTTCATGGTAGTGCAACGTTATTATCTAAAACAAAATCACCTCATGTGACAGTGGTTGTTTTTATCAACTAAGCTACATGACAGTAAGGATGACCCATAATATCCCAAAAATCAATGACAACGCTTATTGTTTCTCGAACTAGTTTCGTTAATAAAGTGGATTATGTATGCCAGTACGCCTACTTAACGAAGTGGCAAAAGCTATTACTGCATGTGAAGACCTGAAGCTATGGTTTCCGGAGTAGTGTGGTTGATCTGGAATATCTCAAAACTATCTTGGAATGACTCATGAAATGCCCGGGGTGTTACAGATTACAGTTGGATGTGCAATGTTTAAGTTCATTGTGCGAATAACTACTGTTACTGTCAAGAGCTATACTTCAGATAGTTTGGACAATACTCAATGTCCTAAAGGTTCATAATAATATATAGTAGACTTCAGGTTGGTCCAGTCACCGCGACTGATTATGCAACGTTACTCATTATGTCAGATATGGCTGCTGTTATGAGCGTAGACCTGAAATTCTGAGCTCCAAGATAGTTTGGATGACCTGGAATATCCCTATAGCGCATCTAAATTACATTTGAGATTTCAAGAGCTTCACGGATTGCAGCAGATTATGCAATGATATTATTTATGGCAAAAACACATAATGTTATTCTTGTAGATTTGGAGGACTTTAATATAAAACAGTTTGGACGACCCTGAATGTCCCGAAGGGTGTCAGGCCATTCGGCCGAAGGTCATTATGCCGAAGGCCATTCGGCCGAAGGTCATTAGGCCGAATGGTCATTAGGCCGAATGGTCATTAGGCCGAATGGTCATTAGGCCGAATGGTCATTAGGCCGAATGGTCATTAGGCCGAATGGTCATCAGGCCGAATGGTCATTGGGGTCTCTTCTTGCCTTTACGTCCCCACTGAGACAAAGCCTGCTTCTCAGCTTAGTGTTCTATGAACACTTCAACAGTTATTAACTGAGAGCTTCCTATGCAAATGACAATTTTGCATGTGTATATCGTGTGACAGACACGAAGATACTTTATTGATGCTGAATCTAGTGATATTTTACCCATGATTTTTTCCTTCTTTTAAACATATGCTGTTCTTTCTATGTAGTATCATTGCTTAAATAGTTTTTGGCGCTGAAACTGCTGATATCAAATTCATACATTTTTCCTTCTAACATAGGTTATTCTTTCTAGTTTCATTGTTAAACTAGTTCTTGGCAACAATTGTTGGAAAAGGTAAAAACAACAGATCCCTTTACAGGCTCATAACGGCTGACTTTCAATTCGTCCTGATGACCATTCGGCCTAGTCACCATTCGGCCTAGTGACCATTCGGCCTAATGACCATTCGGCCTAATGACCATTCGGCCTAATGACCATTCGGCCTAATGGCCTTCGGCCTAATGACCTTCGGCCTAATGACCCAGCATCATTGTAATAAACAAGTCCAACTTCAGGTTGGTCCAGGCATCGTGATTGATTATGCAACCTTACTCAGTATAACAGATATGGCCTTTGTTACGAGTGTAGATCTGAAGTTCTGAACTCCAAGGTAGCTTGACCGACCTGGAATACATGAGTGACCTGATTTTGTCAGCCCCTTTTCGAAACCCATTTTTTGTTCTCCTCGAAAACCTAGACATTTTTTCAAACTTGTTATCCCTCTATGTTCTGCCCTTTAGCTGTAGTTTGATGATAAACATGGATGAATAGGTTAAAGTTTGACCATAAGATAGCAAGAGCAAAAAGTTTTTCGCTAAGTGGGGCTGACAAAATCGGGTCCTTACTGTATCCCTTTAGTGTCTCTATATGATATGTTCGATTTCAAGAGCTTCATGAATCCCAGCAGATTCTGCAATACTTTTATTTATGTCGAAAACACACTAAGTTATTCTTGCAGATTTGAAGAACTTCATTATAGAACAGTTTGGACGACCCTCAATATCCCAAAGGTTAAAACAAGTGGACTTCAGATTGCTCTAGTAACCGCGGTTGATTATGCAACCTTACTCAGTCTGTCAGATATGGCTGCTGTTACGAGCGTAGACCTGAACTTCTGAACTCCAAGATAGTTTGGCTGACCTGGAATATCCCTATAATGTCGCTTAATGACATATGAGATTTCAAGAGCTTCACGGATCCCAGCAGACTATGCAATGCTATTATTTATGGGAAAAACACAAAGTTATTCTTACACTTTAGGTTTTTACGTCTATTTCAGATATACTGGTCGACTGGTATAGCCAGACAAAAGCAATGAATAATTGTCATTTTCTGAAAGTCAGGTTAACTCTCTGGAAAGGATTCCTTTGGAAGAGTAAATGCGCGGTATTATTCCTGTAATCCTGTAGCAATTCGTAAACATTTTTTTTTATAAACGTACCACAATTCAATTAACATCCAGGAGAAAATTCTTCCCTCCTAAGTGAACGAATATCTAAACGGTCATCCGCAATCCAGACGCGAGACCATACATCCGCAATCCGCATGAATAAACACTCATCCCGGGTTGAGCAATAAAAGTTTTTCCCACCTCCACTGGCTGGCACTGGTGTCCTGGCGGAAGAACGTGGCGCACGATTGCCACATGTAAAGTGTGTTTCCTGAGGAATTCCGCTCTTTCATGTAACCCGTCGCCATCGTTTGCTTTCACTTTTCTTGTGCGCTCCATTCTTAAGGTGGGTCTGGTCTGGAGGCAAAACTTACCATCGCCGTTGGAGAAAGAAAGTTGAATAAATAACCACAATGAAACGGATTTCGCCATGCCGGAAAAACGGTTTCTAATGTATGGATGTGTTGTTGTGTTGGGTGTTACCACATACCCACTGCTGATGTCCGGGGAGGTCTTCTAGAGGCCGACTGGGACGACTGGGAGTCGGCATAATAAAAAATTAAGAAGGATAATAACACTAAACGATTACGATTGCCCAACGGTGCGGTGCTGGTGCTGCTAGTTGGGTGGTGGTAGCAGGCACAGTCAGTCCATATTGCAACTAAGCCTGGTAATAGTGAACAATTGAATGGGAGTGTTTGTGGTGTGGTGCTGTTGCAATGCAGACCCTGGGGAACAAATCAATGACCGGGGTTCACCCTGTCAACACCATCGACCGAGCGACTGCTGTGGACTGATTGTTGCGGAAAGCTTTTACTGTTGACTTACAGAAGGACCGCCATTGCTGCTGCAGTAGTAGTAACTTTGAAACGAACGCTTTTTACCTCCCTCGAGTCAGGATCCGTGGATTGTGATAGATTGTCGACAGGATGGTAGTGGCATATCGGATCGGGATTGGAGAAGGCTTCGTTGTGGGTGATGGCGATAAGAGACCACTGTCTGGCCGTCTGGACCTCCAGGGGGAAACACCTACTCCCGTACAATGTACACTCTGACTCTATAATAGTCTACAGCTTTAAGTGTCATTAATTTCAAACGGACAGGGAACACAACAATGTATCTTCATCAAACGGTGGCAACGGCGTAAGTGTTGCCTACATGAATAATTGATGTTCAATGCACTTCGCAGGATTGAGGAAAGAGGGAAACCTTCTCCGTAGGATTTGATGGCTTCAAAGAATCATAAATTGACACAACCGGTAATAGCTGGGTAACTGTTGAATTTCGATCGATATTCGATGATTATAGTGTTCAGGTAGCATTGACCTACATTCACGTGGCACATTTTTTCTGGCTCTAACGACGGAATATTGTATGTGCTACTGTTGAACACCGAACAGTTACCGGAGGAGTGGAAGGAAGGGGTAATCTACCCCATTCACAAGAACGGCGACCATTTGGAATGTGAGAACTTCAGGGCAATCACTATTTTGAATGCTGCCTACAAAGTGCTATCCCAGATCATCTTCCGTCGTCTGTCACCTAAAACGAATGAGTTCGTGGGAAGTTATCAAGCCGGCTTCATCGACGGCCAGTCGACAACGGACCAGATCTTCACCGTACGGCAAATCCTCCAGAAATGCCGTGAATACCAGGTCCCAACGCATCACCTGTTCATCGACTTCAAAACGGCATACGACAGTATCGACCGCGCAGAGCTATAGAGAATCATGGACGAAAACGGCTTTCATGGGAATGCCTCAAAAACAAAATACATGCTGGTAGGCGAAACCGAACACGACTGGATCCGTCTGGGTAATGTTGTTACGATAGACAGGGATACTTTCGAGGTGGTGGATGAATTCTTCTACCTCGGATTCTTACTGACGGCTGACAACAACGTGAGTCGGAAAATTCGGAGGCGCATCATCAACGGAATTCGGGCCTACTACGGGCTCCAGAAGAAACTGCGGTAGAAAAAGATTCACCCGCGCACCAAATGCACCATGTACAAAACGCTAATAAGACCGGTGGTCCTCTACGAACACAAGACATGGACCATGCTCGAAGAGGACCTGAAAGCACTCGCTGAACTTTACGGCGAAACCAGCATCCAGAAGGTAGCAAAAGCCGGAATGATACGATGGGCAGGGTATGTTGCAAGAATGCCGGACAACAACCATACAAAGCTGGTATTTGCTACTGATCCAGTTGGCACAAGAAGGCGTGGATCGCAGAGAGCACGTAGGGCGGACCAGGTGAGCGACCTGGCGAGCACTGGGCGCGACCGGGGATGGAATAATCTCAGATTCTATTTTGTTTCTTCAGAAATGCATTTTAGAATTTTTATAACCAAATCAGGACCGCAGTTTTGACAATCAATTGTACTGAGTTTCAATACAACAGACAATCGCAGGTGCAATTTTGATTTAAATCCCTTGTTCATTTTCTATGGAAAATCCGGTGCACCTTAGCCGAAATGTTAAATTGTCTGCTACAAATTAATCCGATTTTTTTTTTCAAGTTTCATTGGAGTTTCAGAAGGGCTTTAGTGGAGTTCCTGGGAGTTCCAGAGGGCTTCCAAGGGGGGTTCAGAGATGTGTCGGAGGAGTTTCAAAGAATATCAAGCCTCTAAGAAGTGTTGTGGAATGGTTCCGGAATGGTTTTCGGGGGATTCAGTCGGGAATTTAGAGAATTTCCAGTGCTATCAGGGCTTGTATCAGGGAGTTTCAGGGAGTTTGGTAGTGGTTCCTCACAGTTTAAGAATACTGTCAAGGAGATGTCAGGGATGTTTCAAGGCCTTGGCGTTTCATTGGGTTTAGGGGAGTTTGAGGCAGTTTTAACGGGTGTTCAGAGCGGTTTCAATGCATTTCAATTTGTTTCAAGACGTTTCAGGGAATTTATAGTTTTAGGTGACTTTTAAGGTATTTCATGGCCAGGAGATTTCAAGGTTGTTTTAGAGGAGTTTTAAGCTGTTTAAAGACGTTCCAGGGGATTTAAAATGATTTTAGAGATTTCGAAAGTAATTTCTGAAGATTTCAGGAAGCTTTGCCGTAAGATGGGCAACTTTGAGCCCATGTAAATTTAGGTTCCTTTTTAACTAGTAAGAACAATAAGTCTTGTATCGCGTTATTTGCAAGAAGGTTACATGGACTGTTCAGCTAGGTTTCATGATGTACCAAGGATTTTTAAGACCTGTCGAGTGGTTCCAGATAAGTTTCATGGCGTTTCAGGTGCCTTTAAGGGGGTTTTGGAACGTCCCTGGAAATCCTTGATATCACTGAAACTCCCCTGAGACCCCCTGGAATACCTTAAGAACACCTCGGGAATCCCATGGAACCACATGAAACCGCTCTGAATCCCTCTGAAATGCCTCCCCTGACATTCCTAGAAAACCTTTGAGACACCCTGGAACAGCTATTGAATGCCCCGGAAACCCCCATGGATCCACTCTGAAATGCCTCGAAACCATCTGTAATGTTTATGATATCCCTCGAAACCCATGGAATACCTCTGCAACCCCCTGGAACGCCCCTGAGACCAACGGTGTCTGTGGTAGAAGAATATTATTCAAAAAAAAAAATCAGTATCACTAAGACGAGGGTCTATTCCTTCATTTCGTGCTTTAACCCTTCAGCGCGCGCGCTGTTGTAAAAAGTACAACACTACCAAAAAACCACGCTTTTCGTATACAGCGCGAGCGCGGTGCAGTTTCGGTTGCTTGATGGCGCGCGTCCTGGAAGGTTAAGAGCGAAATGTTCTATCGGGGGTTGTTTTCTTATTTAAATTTTGGGTAAAAAGAACCCAAAAATGTGTATTTCTCTGGATTTTGTTCTAAATCTCACGAAAAAAATAAAAATTGTTCTAGACTCCTTAGCTCCAAATGAAGAAGGAGACCCTTAACTTTCATTAGGTGGGTAAATTAGCGATATTAATTTTTTCGATAATATTTTTTGTCCCAGACACCGTGCCCCTGGAACGCCCTTGCAACGCCCCGAAATTCCTAGAAAATAGCTAAAATGCCCCTGAAAGTCTTGAAATACAGCTGGACCTCCTGAAACGCTTCTGAAATGCCCATGAAAACCCTAGTTTCGCCGCCTCAACCCCCTGAAATGCTCCTGATTTGCTCTTGCAATTTTTAACTGACCTGACAACCTTTGAAACCCTCTGGGATCTCAGGAAACCCCTGTAATACCTCGGAAACCCCCATAGAACACCTCTTATACCCGCTCGAACGCTCTTGTATCTCCCTGATATACCCCTAAAACGCCATAGAATCTCCAGAATATATCTGAAATGCCCCTGCAATCCCTTGGAATACAGCTGGAATGCCTCTGAAACTCTTAAAAAAGCTCTGGAACGCTCATGAAATCCCCTGAAACCCTGGAACTCTCTTGAATCATATAAAACGCCCTGTAATTCACAAAAAACGCCCTGTGGCGGCCGCAAAACCTCCTGAAACGCTTCTTAAACCCCAGGTATGCCGTTTAAACCCCCTGAAATTCTCTTGAGTTGCCCTTGAAATATTTAACTGACCTGACTACCCTGGAAACCCTTGAAATGCCCCTGGAATACCTCTGAAACCTTATGGAACGCCTCTGACACCTCCTGGAACGCTCTTGGAAGTCCCTGAACACATTCAAAACGCCATGTGTTGACGCGCCAGTGAATACCGGTCACCCTAGTTGAGTGCAACCGTTGACTGAATAGCAAGAAGCTAGAGAGTAATGACTAAAGAATAAGGATTAGCATAGGTGAATAAAGTTGGAACTTATGTTCGGTTATTAAACGGTTTGAAACCAATTAATCAATTTGGATACATTATACAATAAAGAATTGTTTAGTTCAAGCTGATCATCAAATAAAACATCTTTCGATCTGCTTTGAAATCCAGTGGCCTGCTTGAGAAGGTTGAACCATCGCAACACAATGAAACCCCCAGAATATAGTTGAATTGCCCCTGAAAGCCCTTGGAATGCCCCTAAAAGTTCTTCAATAGCTCCTGAAATCCTGGAACCCTGGAACTCTCGTGAATCTTTTAAAACACTCTGTAATCCCCTGAAGCGTCCTCGAGACCTCTTGAAATGCTTCTGATACACCCATGAAACTTCCTGTTACCCAGGCAAGAATTTGATGCTGTACAATCTTTTCTGCAACTAGTTTAAATCAGTCTTCATTCGGACAAAAGCTGAGCACAAGAGGTACAATCCTTTTATTCAGCACCTAAACATCTAATTTTGGTGATTTTATTCAACCTTTAGTTGATTTGAGGTTCCTTGAAAGGCTGTTTTAAGGCTTAACATGCACTTAATCAGTTATCAATTAAATATATCAATTGTGTAAAAATAAAAATAAAAAACCTTCGTGAGCCTATTTTTACCATTAGCTGTTTATATTTGCAGAAGAGATGTTTCGGAATGTATAAATTAATCTGTGGGTAAACTGCGAATTGAACTCGGACCTCCTGATTTATAGTCACTCACCTTAGCACCTACACCACACACAATTGTATACGTATCCTCGAAAACAAGAGCATTACTTGTTGTATCTATCTTACTTAGTTGTAGAGCATTACTTGTTGTATCTGTTGAATTGTCAAGAACATAAGTTGAACTAAGCCTGTGTTAAGGCTGAACAAGCGATGTGGACTTCCAGTTTAATTTTGACCAGCCAAGCTGTTCGGTCTGAATCTGCATGTTGCGTCTGATGATGGCTGAAGCGTAGTAAGCCGAAACGCGTTACGCACAAGAAATACATGCGAGTTTCATTACAATTCACCGATAAAAGCCAATCAAACCAAATAATAGTAACATAGAAATAGTGCAGATTATGAATTGGTTTTAACATGTAAGTGATCATATTTTTTTTAATTCTTCAAACACTAGGACACTGCGTGAGCGATTCCAATTGGCGGCTGCACTTACCTACACATTGTACAGTGCCTGAATGTATTCTATTCTAAATCCACTAATTCTTATTCGAACTGGTAGCCTTTGCGCGCTGCTGTCACTTTTCTACCCTGTCCATGGCAGAATGATGAGCACGATATTGCTGTGTGGCTCTTTTTCCATTTCCAGTCCGATTGGGGTTCAATATGAGTTGCCGTTAGTCGATATCCAAGTTTCCGGGTCCGTTAGAGCATATGTTCAGAAGAGGGTCACGTGTCAGCCGCTCTCGGGGGAAGAGAAACTGACGAAAAATTGCAAGTGCCGGGGCTGGGATCGAACCCATGACCATCCACTTATGGAGTGAACGTGTAGCCACTACGCTACGGGCCCCGGCTTTGATCATATTATGTTTTGACCATTTTTTACCTCCCTGAACCTTTGTTACCAAGTTGAAGATACATTATTGCTAGCATAATGTTAGGGGTTGTAATACTAAATTTTGAAATATTCCTAGGGAGAGATCTTCCAAATCTTTATAACTGAATCCGATTAATCAAGTTGTACTCTGAAATTGTTTGTACTCCTCTTTACAACATAAATCTATTGAAGTTTAAAAAATAAGCTTCTAAAATTATGAAACTGTGTCTGATTTTTTTTTATTTCCTACTAGCTGTCCCGGCAAACTTTGTCTTGCCGTCTTGTGATGGTGTGACAACTGTTGAGCTCAAAATAGCACCGCACTCTAGATTGATTTCATTTCGCTCGTGTTGATGTCTTTCCCAGCTCATGGAAAATCAGTTCTTTATCAATTTTCTTACTTTTCTAGTTTATTTTCATAACTTTTTATACATATAAACACAGCCACCATGAATACGAATCGAACCGTGCAAGAGTCATGCTGATCGGTTCACCCGTTCGTGAGTTTTGTTGCCTCAAAGGTACATCAAACTCATTTTTATATATATAGATGAAATAATCTTTCTGTTTAGTAACTCACCAAACCAAATTTCCCAAATGGAGGAGAACGTGCCTCTGGAGCCGACCTACTGAACTCACCAAGCCAGTACACAGCATTCAATTGTTATTTTGTGTAACATGTTTGTATCTTTCTAAAATTTGAATTAGCATTGATACTATTTCGATTTTTTTTGTTTCAAATTCTTTGTTATTGTTATTTGTTATTGTAGCTGTTTTTGCGTCGCGTATTCAGTTTTGGAAGTCTGTTTTCTTTTGCAAAATAGTATTTGGCTTCTCCACCCTGCCTGCATTCTTTATACCCTGGAAAAATGCTGTGAAGAATTCTTAATTAGATAAATGAACAACACAAATCATATAATAGTATGAAAAATGCTCACCAATTCTAGTACCAATACTAGTTCTTACTAAAAAGGTAAAACAATACATTTCTACCTTCTGTTTTCTTCTTGTTTTGATGTTAACTACTGTAATAATTTAGCTAGCTATTTTTCTTCTTTATGGCTCTACGTCCACTGGAACTTGGCCTGTCTTGCTTCAACTTTCTTGTTCTTTGAGCAGAAGGGCTATCTTTACCTGCAATTGCATGAATTTGTATATTGCGAGGCAACACAGTTTATCATTGTGTTGCCCAGTGAAATCAAGAAAAGTTGCCAATCGGAGCGGAGCGGTAATCGAACCCGCCGTTCCCGGATTAGCGATCCTAAGCCTTATTCACAGGCTATTTGAGGACTCTTAGCTCGTTATTATTAGCTTTATTTCGCCGTTAGAAATCACATCTAGGATATGCATTATGCGTGCCACAAAACCGCTTTACAGTAATTTTTACCATCATGAAAATTTTTCCGTTTGGAAAAACTTCTGTGATCGCTGCTCCTTTAGATGTCGCTATGTCTGTCTATGGTATTATCTCTGTTAAAAGGAGATTTTTTATGTGTTTTTTTTTCATAAAGCAGAGACATGTAAATAAGACCTTTTTTAAGTGATGTGGATGTGTAAATGCAAAAGTGCTACAATAATCACCCTTGGATTTTTCTCAACTTAATTCTTAGTATTGTTGTTGTTTTACACTGTTTTGTGTATAATGTTTTTGTGTATAATGAATGTTTAAAGTATGGTTTTACTTATAGAGTCTTTCTTTTTCATTATACTCATTTGTGGTTTTAACTTATTCTGTCATATGCCTTTCACCAACACATGAACCTTTTTGAGCTCGGTTGTTCATCAGTGTTTTGCCTCCGTATCAACAGTATTGCCCTGCAACAAACATTTACGTTCCAGCTCTCGGGATCCGTTTTCATTCGAAGAGGGGTCTCAAGTAGATATTCTCTCTTTCCTGTTGACTTTTTCTCCCCAATTGACGCCATCGTGCTGCACATCCTATTTCCAGCACTACGGGAAGCCAAACCGCATCAGGTGCAATCTGCTTCTGCAGCAATGATTTTCTTTTGCCCGCTGGGTTTCCCCTTTCATGCATACGAATGATGCAGCCACATTTTTTCATGCATGAAGATTTGTTTTCTTCTTCTTCTTGATGTTACGTACCAACTGGGACAAAGCCTGCTTTTCAGCTGTTTTATAAGCACTTCCACAGCTATTAACTGAGAGCTTATTCTGCCAATGAGCATTTTTCAGTCGGATACTTGCTGCACGTGGATAATCTAATCCCGACGAAGCCAAATATTTTTTCACTACGGAAATCATCCGGACCGACCGAGATTCGAACCCTTCATTCTCAGCATGGTCATGTTGAATACCCGCGCGTTTACCGCTTCGTTTATATGGCTCCTACTTGAAGATTTATGTGAACATCTAAAATTTGATGGTAGCTGTAATAACCACATCTGCATTATGAATGCTTGGGCTCTTTCATGGAAAAGAAAAACTAAAAGCCACTCCTTCGAGTGAACTTTCCGTCGATGATGGCTCAGATTCCCCACCATGGCGGAAGGATACCTACCTCAGAAAATACCCTCCACATCAAATTACCATAGTTGAAGAGCGGTTACGTGACCGACGATAATTACCCGGGGCGGTGCTTTGAAAAATGAGTTAACTTGCGTGGTTACTGCGACTATTTGTACGTGCGAACTTACCCAGCAGCAGCTCATTACAGGGAGTTATTTGCATTTCACGACACGTGAGTTGGCCACGGTGGTCATAAATATGGGTGAACTATGACCGCCGCCTTTAAGGTGAAACGTCAAGAAATCCCTTTGAAATTTTGCATACAAAGTTTAGAGGCACAAATCAGACGAACGAAGCATCGAACCAAGCCGCACTTGTTTTTCCTGGCTTTGCTCACTTGCAAAAAGAGGCTACTTTTCCAAATCGAGAGCATTTGTTTACGAATTTTCAAGATTGGTGCTCTTGAAAACGCGAGTAGGGGGCCAAGTCGGCCATTGTGGCAGCCATGTTTGTATTCTTTGAAGTTTCTCCTTAATAGGGCTGCTGCCTAGGGGCACATCAACTAGTACTTCGTTCTTCGAAAACCGAGAGGACGTGGGGATTGATTTACGAATTGTACATTAGGAAGCGTGTTGCATGTGTGCTTTAGTACTGTGTATTTACCTTGTTCCTGTTCTTGGAAGCAAGCGTGTGTGAGTTCCTTCTAGTGAGTTGTTGCTTCAATAAACAGTGCTTTTTGTGGGTGGTGTTATCCGATTAGTCCCACCGCGACGTAGTGGTCGCTCAGCTGAGTTATTATCACATTGGCTTCAATTGTTTGTGTTCTGATAGCTACGTGACAGGTTGCAGAGATTCAAAGATCCAAACGTTCCACTTGTTTAACCGAAACATTAGCATATGGGAAGTGATGGCACGCATTTCTAGAGTTCTGTTGAAACAATCAAATATCGTTATCAGACTTGAGTGCTGCCACTTTCAATTATAAGGGAATTGCAGATTGTGCTTATTTGCCGAATGCGATCATAATCAGCTTGGGATTTGTTGTACCACTGTTACTCTTCCATTCCCAAGGGACTAAACTATTTACGATGATGTTTGAATATCAATGAAAGATTGAAACTCATTTGAAAATCCGAATGAAGCGCCTCATCAGTACACAAATGACACAAAGAGACTGTTAGTCTCTGGGAAATTTAATCTTAAGAATACTTGAAATTTCTACAGCACATCTTTTAGATTTCCTCAAGAAGTTCCTTGTTCTAGGATTTCTCTATGTTATCTGGTACTATTTCGCTTGGCCATCTCTTGGAATTCGAAGGGTATTTTTCGAAGAAAGACTTTTTCACCCCTGAGATTTCTTCGGGAGCTTCTTCTCTGATTAGCAAATTAACAAAAAGTAAGTGGATAACTGACACTAAGGAAGATTACAAGTGGTAGTCGAAATACGCGTATCTGTCAAAGGATAAGCAATTAGGGCGGAATTAAAAGGTACAAAACTGATTACACTCATTCGAAGAGGGTATTCTGCTTAGAGGGTTTGAAAAGTCGGTACAAGAAAAATACTTATTGAGTTTCTTCGTAGATTTCTTGAAGAATTCTACTAGGAATCGGAATTTATTTGGAAAACCATTCCGAAATCCCTAAAGGAGTTTCATCGATTCTTTAGAATCTCCTATGGCAATTCTTCAAACTTATTTTCTCCAGAATTTCTTTCTGATATGTATTTCCCCAAGAGTTCTTTTAGAGGTTTCCCCAGAATTTCTAAGATTCCTTCAAAACTTTTCCTAAGATTTTATCAGGAGTTCCTTCAGGGTTTCTTCAAAGATTTTCTTCTGGTATTTTCCCAGGGAATCTTTCTGGGACTTAACCAAAAATTGCTCCAGGCGTTCTGTGTAGGATTCGTACAGGAGTTCTTTTTGGTGTTTGTGCAGCAAGAGTTCCTTTTGGAACTTAGATTTTGTATACTTTCAATAAATTTTGTACGATTCTATGTTTATTCGTCTTTGAAATTTCTCCAGAATTTCTTCCTGCGTTCGCTCCAACAGTTCCTTCTGGGAATCTTCCATAAATTGATTCTCCAAATCCTCCAAGAGTTGCTTCTGGACGATTTTGGGAGCCCTCCTTGTGTTCTTTATAGAAATCTTCCAGGGGATATAATTGGGAATCCTTCAACAATTACTTTTGAGAATCCTCTAGGAGTTCTTTATGGGAATCCTTCAGTATGGACAGAATTCTTTTAGAAGTGTCTTTTTAGTTTTCCTGGGAAGCCTTGGGGAGTTCCCAGAGAAATCTCTTGATCGAATTTCTGGATACCCTGTACCAAAATTTGGTTCCATAAAGGAACTAACTCCTAACAGGCTTAACTCTTGGTTTTCCTACAGAGTTTCTGAAGGATTTCCTGAAAAAAATCGCAGAAGTAAATCCATTAAAAAATCTAGAAATCAAGAGAAGGCAGGCATGCACAAAATAAAAAAAATGCTTGAGAGGAAACTTGCTACGAGACAGCACAACAACGCCTCCCTCTAGAAGCGAGTACGTGTAACCAGTTGTGTGTTGCACCCCTTTTTTGCCGTGCTTTGCTGGCGGTCTCCTGACTCTCGCACTCTGTCATACATACTCTCTCTGTGTTTGTCTCTATGCTTGACACAGTGCATGACTCTACGCAAGATTGGTGAAATTTCGAATCAAACGATCCATCACTTGTAAGCCCATGACAAGCTTAACAACTTTGCCGAAAACACAAACTCTCTAGGGTGCCTGTACCAGTTATCGCACCACCTAAGAAAAACTATTTCTACAAAAATAAGAAGAAGACTGACGAATCTAAACAATAAGTCAAATGATTGATTTGTTATAATACTTTACAGGAAAAATATAGAAACGGAGCCAAAACTACTTTTAGTATTTATTACGGCGTGTGCCAATGATAGGAACCCTGTACCAGTTATGGACACATTTGTTAATTTGGGTTCCACTTCGCACTATTTACATGCATTCCTTATGGGAGTTGCCATATCTGGTACACTATGGCGAAATAGGGTGCAAGGAGGCCGAAAAGTTAAGGAAAATGATTTATTTCTACCATAATTTGAGCAAATTGTGAAGTTTGAATGATTGCAATCATCTTTTGTGTTCGTGATCTGTTGTTCACGATTTTTTTCTTGTTGATTTGTATCTTTAAAGGTTAAAAATCAACTATGGCGAATTTGAGGTACTATAGCCATAACTGGTACACTGAGCCTAATTAATTTATTAGGTGTTTTTCTGTATATTGAAAGTACCACACAAATGCACAGTGACAAGCGTTCTCTAAGTAGAGCTACTGCTGCGATTTGTCTCTCGCACAGTTACGAAAGCTCTCACTCATACGTCTCTGTCTCTCGGCAAAATGGGAGACCAGCACTAACTCGAACCTCCATGTTGACTGGCTTGATGGTCTAGTGGCTATCGCTTCTGATTCCTATGCAGAAGGTCCTGGATTCAATCCCTGGCCCGTCCCTTTCCTCCTACTTTGAATATTGAAAACAAGGAATAGGCATGTTTCAGGGGTAAAAAGCAACAAGAGGACTTTAAGGAGAGTAAGAGGGTGTTCAAGGATGAAATGCCCCCGAAAACTCATGGGACCCTCTCATGAACCACTGAAACGCCCTGAAACTCCTTGAAATCGCTCTAAAACCCGCCTGGGTCTCTCCTTACGCTCTCATAGAGCCTCTGAAACCTCTAAAACCCACTAGAATTACGTGTGACGTCTTGTAGACCTTCTGAAAACTACGAAAATACCCTGAAATGCATTGAAACGCTTTGAAACATCTTTGAACCCCCTTTGACAGCCTCCAGAAGGTCGCTAGAATATCTCTGAATCCCGCTGAAACGCCTCTGAATTTCATAATCTGAAAACCTCCTGGAATCCCGAAGCCGAAAGCCTGTGAAGCCAACTAAAATCTTCAGCAACCACTCGAGAATCCCATCAGATACCCTGAAACGCATTGACTCGTCTCTGAAACCCCCCGGTAACTCTCTGAAATCCCACTGAAACTCGTCTTAGAATCCGCGAATGATCCTGTAACGCCTTGAAATACATTTAAACTGCCCTTGAAACCCCCCTGAAGTTCGCCCGAGAACCTGGAAAACCCCCTTAAAGGGTCTTTAGTTAGCCTAGTGATAAGGCTTATGATCGCCAATTCGGAGACGGCGGATTCGATTCCCGTTCCGGTCGGGGAAACTTTCCCGACTTCCTGAGCATAGTGTATCATTGTGCTTGGCTCACAATATACACATTCATGCAATAATGGCATGCAAAGAAAGCCCTTAAATTGATAACTGTAGCAGTGCTCAAAAAACACTATGTTGAAGAGAGGCAGGCCAAGTTCCAGTTGGAATGTCGAGCCAGAAAGAAGAAGAAGAATCTGAAGAATCTGAAACCGCCTGAAACATCCTTAACCGTCTTGAGACACCTCTGAAACCCCTTGCTCATCTGAAAGCCTGTGTAGTCCTTTCGAACGTTAGGAACATGAATCTCACTGAAACGCCCTGAAACGCTTTGAAACGCCTTGAAACACTCTGAATATCCCTTGAAATCCCCTGAATCTTTATGAAACGCTTTGAAACGACTCGGGAACCCCCTTGAAGTACTAGGGTACAATGAATGCTGAACAGTGAGAGTATTAGCTGGACAATAGCTGGTTAATGGTGTCAATGGCTAAACACAATGACAGCTGAATATTGGTCTGAAGTATTCAACCTCTTCAACCAGCAATACATTGATGGCTGAATATCAGGTTGAATAGAATATTATTCATCTGGTTAACCAGCTTTAAAACATACACCAACATGCAGAATTAATCATCTGTTGTTCAACCTTTAATGAAATAACACTAGTTTACAGCACTTTTGAACTCGGTAAGCTGATGATCGTTTTTGGTGTAGAATCATGCCCTGAGTTCGAAAACGAGAAGGAAAAAAATTACAGTAGAGCAGAAATTTATTCAACTTTCCATACAAGGTTGATGATTTGAAATCGATTTTTGTTCTATTTTTAAACAAAGTCGCTCACTTCATACATCTCATTCTCCGTAACCAATCCTCCGATTGAGCTGATTTTTTTACTGTAACTCGCCTACATATGATATGTCAAATAAACATTGAGAAAGAATATTTTAAATGTTTTTTTCTTATTGAAAAAAAAAAATACATTTCTTCAAATATTTTTGGAAATTTTGCTAAAATTTAAGAAGCTCGTCCCCAAATCACGTCAATATCTTGCATTTCATCAATCTGACGCAAAACCTGCATTCAGATGATCGAATGGTATTGTATTCAGCTTTTAATTTATGGAAAAAGATTTAAAATTGGACGAACAAAACGCAAGATATTTGAATTTCATTAAATTCCTCATTTTTAAAAGTTGTAAAACTCGATATTGAGCAAAACTCAAAAACTGTTCCACTTAAAATTTTTTGAAGCACGGTTTCGAAATCAGCGCTAAATTATGCCTCAAAAATTTTGGTCAATGATAGAAGTTCACGACTTTCATTTTATTTTTTAAACTAGTGTAATTTTTGACAGCTGACCCAAGCATGTTTTCGTGAAGTCCACATCGCTTCTTCTGCCGCAATACAGACTTAGTTCAACTTCGAGGATCACTGGCGTAGCCACGGGGGGGGTTTTAGGGTTAAAACCCCCCCCAGAGCCAAAATTTCTGGAACAAATTTCCAGTATAAAACGCTTTGTGATGAAAAATTTTTTCGGCTGCGCCGCTATTTTGAACCTATGGCTCAAATTCAGTGTATATTTTTACGAAAAGTGAGTGTCAAATCAAAAAAGGCAATATTGAACATCGAAAACCCCTCCCAGAGCAAATTTCTGGCTACGCCACTGTCGAGGATATGTATACAATTATGTGTGGTGTAGGTGCTAAGGTGAGTGACTATAAATCAGTAGGTCCGAGTTCAATTCCCAGTTTTCCTACATTTTAATTAGTACATTCCTAAACATCTCTTCTGGAAATAGACGCAGCTAATGGTAAAAACAGGCTCACGTTTTATTTTTACACAATTAATAAATTTAATTGATTACTGATTAAGCGCATATTGAGCCTTAAATCAGCCTTCCAATCAACCTGAAATCAGCTAAAGCTTGAATGAAATCACCAACATTAGATGCTTAAGAGCTGAATAAAGGATTGTACCTCTTGTGATCAGCTTTTGTTCAAATGGAGGCTGCTTTAAAATAGTTGGAGAAACGTTTGTACAGCATCAAATTGTTACCTTGGCCCTCTGAAGTTTACCAGAGAGCCCATGTAGTCGGCCAAAAAAAAAAAACTAAAATGCCTTGAAGCCCTGAAACACTCCTGAATCTCTTCACCTGCGGGACCCTTCATTTCAGGATTTACTGTTTGATATTTGTTTAATTTATAATATAGACCTAACTCACCAATTTGCATCCATACTTGTGTCCATGGGGAAAAGGGTTCAAACTGACCCGATCTCTGTCACATCACTCATTAGAGTAATGATTTAGATTTAGAGAGGGGTAATGCGGGGTTTTAAAGGGCTTTCAATGGAGTTTCAGGAGGGGAAGGGGTGGTTCTGCGGCATTATGGGGGGTCCGAGAGAGTAAGGTTTTCGAAGACATGAAGAAAGTTTCAAAGGATTTTCAGAGGGTTCCTGAGGTGTTATAGAAGTGTTTACATGGGGTTTCGAGGGGTTTCAGGTGCCTTCCAGGTTTTCGGATACATTTCCGGAAGTTTCAGCAGTTTTATCCTAATCCGAGATAAAGTGTAGTGGAACATCTTGAAGCTTGTGAAAATCGAGGACGTTACTCAAATCGAGGATAATACTCCGTGGAGCTTTCAGCGATAGATTCGGGAGTTCGTTGGCCGGGAGTTTGTTATTTGGCGCGAACAGTAAACAGTGAACGACCAGTCCATAGGCTAACCTTATCATCATCATCGTAATCATCACATTTCCGAAGGTTTCAGAGGATTTGCAGGGTGTTCCGGTGGCGTTACAGTGGTGTTTTCGGGGGTCTCGGAGGGTCTTGGGTACGTTACATGGCACGTCTGAGGGGGTTTCGGGAGTTTTCGGTGGTATCTCAGGAAGGATCATTTCAGCGAGTTTCAAAGGCGTTTTCGGGGGTTAAGGAGAGTCTCAGGTGCGTTACATAAGGTCCGAGGGGGTTTCAGGAGGTTTTTGGTGGCATATCAGGAAGTTTCAGAGAATTTCCAAGGGGGGCCGAAGGCGTTACAGGAGCGTTTTCGGGGGTTTCTGAGAGTCTTAGGTGCGTTACATGGAGTCCGAGGTGGTTTTAGGGGGTTCAGAGTCGTTCAAGAAAGTTTCATAGAATTGCTAGCGAGTTTCAGTGGCGTATTGAGAGATTCCAGAGGATCTTAAGAGCGTTACAGGAAAAATAAACTTTTTTTGTATCCAAATTGTTTCCTGCCAAGTTTGTCTTTGGCATCTCGAAGCTGAATATCGAAATCAACTAACTATATTGAATCACTTCATATTATATTTAACATCCAATTCTTCTCCCTTTCTCCGCAGCAATCAAACAACGATTCTACCAAGCTAAATCGCAAGGAATCATACAAAGCACAACGAAAAAACTACCGCCGAGAAAAGAAACGAGTCGCATCGGAACTGTTGAACTCGCTTCAAGATCCGGCTGTCATTGTCCTAGCAGACTGGTTGAAGGTAGGTTAAGCTACGCACTGAAAACTCTTGTTCCAATCTAATTCTCAACTTCTAATACGCCTGCAGATCAGAGGAACCCTCAAATCCTGGACCAAGCTATGGTGCGTCCTGAAGCCAGGTCTCCTGTTCATCTACAAAAGTCCGAAAACCAAAAGTAGTCACTGGGTGGGAACCGTTCTGCTAACGTCGTGCCAGGTGATCGAACGGCCCAGCAAGAAGGATGGCTTCTGCTTCAAACTGTTCCACCCGATGGATCAAACGATATGGGCCCCACGGGGCCCGGATAAAGAGACTATGGGTTGGTAACCTTCTTCCGTGGATCCCGGAAACTAAGATACCTTAACGACTCGTCATCCTTTCCAGGTGCCGTCGTTCAACCGCTGCCCACATCGTACCTCATCTTCCGAGCTCCCAGCCAGGCAGCCGGAAAGTGCTGGATGGATGCACTGGAACTGTCCCTGAGGTGTTCAGCCCTATTGGTACGTTCCGTACCGGTCATTGACACAAGCAGCATGGAAGGAGCCACCAGCACTCACGAGACGCAGTGGTCCGAAGCGGACTACGAGAAGCACTTTGACGAGCATGGTAAGTTCGGTGAAGTCTTGCCGGTACATCTTTTGTTCAGAAGATTCCTCATAACTTACCGTTTCCGGACACTAATTCGTCTGTTTTCTCTACATTTCCTCCGGTCCAAAACGTGCTTTGTATCGCTCGTTGATCGTTGTAATACACTTGTTCATGCTAACTCTCTGTTGTTCGGTGTCACGTCCGCCTTGTGTCCACTCTAACCGATGCAATCGACTTCCTTGCTAACACCCACTCCCTGGTGTAGTCCCCAAATTGAAAGAGCACCTGACCTACCTAATGAAGTACCTTCCGCCATCCCCGCCGGACAAAAACAACCTCCAAGTAGAAACCATAGAAAAGTCCTTCCGCCGTAGTCCTTGTCCCTCGCCGACTCCGATCTTTCAGCAGCTGTACCTGGCGGTGGCTCACTGGGAGCGGTACTTGCGCGATTCGCCCGACTTTCTCCGCTATCTGTCGACGGAGAGTGGCGTTGAACAGCAGTCCGGATCTCTGTCCCCGGCGGGCATCGATGACGATGTGTTCGACGAAAACGGAGGTTTTCCGTCGTACGAGCGAAGACGCGGTTCACTGCAGGTCGGGTTCTCTCCAGGACATGACGCCGATGAGCAGCGTGCACGTCGCCGAAGCAGTCCAGCCGAGTTCAACAAGGAATGTGGAACCTCTGGCATCACGATTCGGATTTCCGACGATAAATGTTAGATGTTGTTCCTTTAGTTGTTCCGAAGTTTTCTTCAATTTCTGCTGGGATGGTTTGAAATCGAATCTCTCACAACTGTATTGTCATTTTAGATTTGGACATCGACAGTCAACCGGATCAGGGAACGCTGGTCATGTCAGCCGGGGAATCCGACTCGGAGTCGGACATGGGTGAAGGCATGGAAGTGGAAGAGTTTCCGGAGACGCCCTACGTACACTCGCCCGAAGAGGAGTTTGGAGCGGTAAGATCTGAGTACCATTTTCGTTAGGTAGATGATGGACAGACTAACATCCCTCGTATTCTACAGGCCGGCGAACAGGTGGAAGAACTTCCCGAGGAGCATAAGAGCTTGATATGGTTTCTGGTCAAGCAGGTTCGCCCGGGTATGGATCTGAGCAAGGTGGTGCTGCCTACGTTCATTCTGGAACCGCGGTCTTTCCTGGACAAACTTGCCGATTCGTACTATCACGCGGATATCCTGTCAAAGTGAGTACATTCCAAATCCAATCCAAATCGAATCCAAATCCGATCCAAATCCAACCAAAATCCAATTCAAATCCAAATCCAAATCCAAATCCAAATCCAAATCCAATCCAAATCCAAATCCAAATCCAATCCAAATCCAATCCAAATCCAATTCAAATCCAATCCAAATCCAATCCAAATCCAATCCAAATCCAATCCAAATCCAATCCAAATCCAATCCAAATCCAATCCAAATCCAATCCAAATCCAATCCAAATCCAATCCAAATCCAATCCAAATCCAATCCAAATCCAATCCAAATCCAATCCAAATCCAATTCAAATCCAAATCCAAATCCAAATCCAAATCCAAATCCAATCCAAATCCAAATCCAATCCAAATCCAATCCAAATCCAATCCAAATCGAATCCAAATCCGATCCAAATCCAACCAAAATCCAATCCAAATCCAATCCAAATCCAATCCAAATCCAATCCGAATCTAATCCAAATCCAATTAAAATCCAATCCAAATCCAATCCATTCCAAATCTAATCCAAATTCAAATCCAATCCAAATCCAATCCAATCCAAATCCAATCCAAATCCAATCCAAATCCAATTCAAATCCAATCCAAATCCAATCCAAATCCAATCCAAATCCAATCCAAATCAAATCCAAATCCAATCCAAATCCAATCCAAATCCAAATCCAATCCAAATCCAATCCAAATCCAATCCAAATCCAATCCAAATCCAATCCAAATCCATCCCAAATCCAATCCAAATCCAATCCAAATCCAATCCAAATCCAATCCAAATCCAATCCAAATCCAATCCAAATCCAATCCAAATCCAATCCAAATCCAATCCAAATCCAATCCAAATCCAATCCAAATCCAATCCAAATCCAAATCCAATCCAAATCCAATCCAAATCCAATCCAAATCCAATCCAAATCCAATCCAAATCCAATCCAAATCCAAACCAAATCCAATCCAAATCCAATCCAAATCCAATCCAAATCCAATCCAAATCCAATCCAAATCCAAATCCAATCCAAATCCAATCCAAATCCAATCCAAATCCAATTCAAATCCAAATCCAAATCCAAATCCAAATCCAAATCCAATCCAAATCCAAATCCAATCCAAATCCAATCCAAATCCAATCCAAATCGAATCCAAATCCGATCCAAATCCAACCAAAATCCAATCCAAATCCAATCCAAATCCAATCCAAATCCAATCCGAATCTAATCCAAATCCAATTAAAATCCAATCCAAATCTAATCCATTCCAAATCTAATCCAAATTCAAATCCAATCCAAATCCAATCCAATCCAAATCCAATCCAAATCCAATCCAAATCCAATTCAAATCCAATCCAAATCCAATCCAAATCCAAATCCAATCCAAATCCAATCCAAATCCAATCCAAATCCAATCCAAATCCAATCCAAATCCATCCCAAATCCAATCCAAATCCAATCCAAATCCAATCCAAATCCAATCCAAATCCATCCCAAATCCAATCCAAATCCAATCCAAATCCAATCCAAATCCATCCCAAATCCAATCCAAATCTAATCCATTCCAAATCTAATCCAAATTCAAATCCAATCCAAATCCAATCCAATCCAAATCCAATCCAAATCCAATCCAAATCCAATCCAAATCCAATCCAAATCCAATCCAAATCCAATCCAAATCCATCCCAAATCCAATCCAAATCCAATCCAAAACCAATCCAAATCCAATCCAAATCCAATCCAAATCCAATCCAAATCCAATCCAAATCCAATCCAAATCCAATCCAAATCCAATCCAAATCCAATCCAAATCCAATCCAAATCCAAATCCAATCCAAATCCAATCCAAATCCAATCCAAATCCAATCCAAATCCAATCCAAATCCAATCCAAATCCAAACCAAATCCAATCCAAATCCAATCCAAATCCAATCCAAATCCAATCCAAATCCAATCCAAATCCAATCCAAATCCAATCCAAATCCAATTCAAATCCAAATCCAAATCCAAATCCAAATCCAAATCCAATCCAAATCCAAATCCAATCCAAATCCAATCCAAATCCAATCCAAATCGAATCCAAATCCGATCCAAATCCAACCAAAATCCAATCCAAATCCAATCCAAATCCAATCCAAATCCAATCCGAATCTAATCCAAATCCAATTAAAATCCAATCCAAATCTAATCCATTCCAAATCTAATCCAAATTCAAATCCAATCCAAATCCAATCCAATCCAAATCCAATCCAAATCCAATCCAAATCCAATTCAAATCCAATCCAAATCCAATCCAAATCCAAATCCAATCCAAATCCAATCCAAATCAAATCCAAATCCAATCCAAATCCAATCCAAATCCAAATCCAATCCAAATCCAATCCAAATCCAATCCAAATCCAATCCAAATCCAATCCAAATCCAACCCAAATCCAATCCAAATCCAATCCAAATCCAATCCAAATCCAATCCAAATCCAATCCAAATCCAATCCAAATCCAATCCAAATCCAATCCAAATCCAATCCAAATCCAATCCAAATCCAATCCAAATCCAATCCAAATCCAATCCAAATCCAATCCAAATCCAATCCAAATCCAATCCAAATCCAATCCAAATCCAATCCAAATCCAATCCAAATCCAATCCAAATCCAATCCAAATCCAATCCAAATCCAATCCAAATCCAATCCAAATCCAATCCAAATCCAATCCAAATCCAATCCAAATCCAATCCAAATCCAATCCAAATCCAATCCAAATCCAATCCAAATCCAATCCAAATCCAATCCAAATCCAATCCAAATCCAATCCAAATCCAATCCAAATCCAATCCAAATCCAATCCAAATCCAATCCAAATCCAATCCAAATCCAATCCAAATCCAATCCAAATCCAATCCAAATCCAATCCAAATCCAAATCCAATCCAAATCCAATCCAAATCCAATCCAAATCCAATCCAAATCCAATCCAAATCCAATCCAAATCCAATCCAAATCCAATCCAAATCCAATCCAAATCCAATCCAAATCCAATCCAAATCCAATCCAAATCCAATCCAAATCCAAACCAAATCCAATCCAAATCCAATCCAAATCCAATCCAAATCCAATCCAAATCCAATCCAAATCCAATCCAAATTCAATCCAAATCCAATCCAAATCCAATCCAAATCCAATCCAAATCTAATCCAAATCCAATCCAAATCCAATCCAAATCCAATCCAAATCCAATCCAAATCCAATCCAAATCCAATCCAAATCCAATCCAAATCCAATCCAAATCCAATCCAAATCCAATCCAAATCCAATCCAAATCCAATCCAAATCCAATCCAAATCCAATCCAAATCCAATCCAAATCCAATCCAAATCCAATCCAAATCCAATCCAAATCCAATCCAAATCCAATCCAAATCCAATCCAAATCCAATCCAAATCCAATCCAAATCCAATCCAAATCCAATCCAAATCCAATCCAAATCCAATCCAAATCCAATCCAAATCCAATCCAAATCCAATCCAAATCCAATCCAAATCCAATCCAAATCCAATGCAAATCGCAATCCAAATCCAATCCAAATCCAAATCCAATCGAAATCCAATCCAAATCTTATCCAAATGCAATCCAAATCCAATCCAAATCCAATCCAAATCCAATCCAAATCCAATCCAAATCCAATCCAAATCCAATCCAAATCCAATCCAAATCCAATCCAAATCCAATCCAAATCCAATCCAAATCCAATCCAAATCCAATCCAAATCCAATCCAAATCCAATCCAAATCCAATCCAAATCCAATCCAAATCCAATCCAAATCCAATCCAAATCCAATCCAAATCCAATCCAAATCCAATCCAAATCCAATCCAAATCCAATCCAAATCCAAATCCAATCCAAATCCAATCCAAATCCAATCCAAATCCAATCCAAATCCAATCCAAATCCAATCCAAATCCAATCCAAATCCAATCCAAATCCAATCCAAATCCAATCCAAATCCAATCCAAATCCAATCCAAATCCAATCCAAATCCAATCCAAATCCAATCCAAATCCAATCCAAATCCAATCCAAATCCAATCCAAATCCAATCCAAATCCAATCCAAATCCAATCCAAATCCAATCCAAATCCAAATCCAATCCAAATCCAATCCAAATCCAATCCAAATCCAATCCAAATCCAATGCAAATCGCAATCCAAATCCAATCCAAATCCAAATCCAATCGAAATCCAATCCAAATCTAATCCAAATGCAATCCAAATCCAATCCAAATCCAATCCAAATCCAATCCAAATCCAATCCAAATCCAATCCAAATCCAATCCAAATCCAATCCAAATCCAATCCAAATCCAATCCAAATCCAATCCAAATCCAATCCAAATCCAAATCCAATCCAAATCCAATCCAAATCCAATCCAAATCCAAATCCAATCCAAATCCAATCCAAATCCAATCCAAATCCAATCCAAATCCAATCCAAATCCAATCCAAATCCAATCCAAATCCAATCCAAATCCAATCCAAATCCAATCCAAATCCAATCCAAATCCAATCCAAATCCAATCCAAATCCAATCCAAATCCAATCCAAATCCAATCCAAATCCAATCCAAATCCAATCCAAATCCAATCCAAATCCAATCCAAATCCAATCCAAATCCAATCCAAATCCAATCCAAATCCAATCCAAATCCAATCCAAATCCAATCCAAATCCAATCCAAATCCAATCCAAATCCAATCCAAATCCAATCCAAATCCAATCCAATATAAATCCAAATCCAAACCAATTGGATTGGATTCGCGATGAAACCGATTATAAAACATTTTTTTCTAATGATCTTTCCGCGTTCTCCTGCAGAGCCGTTATGGAAGACGACCCGTTCACCCGCATGAAAACGGTAGTGCAGTGGTACCTGTCCGGGTTCTACAAAAAGCCCAAGGGTCTCAAGAAGCCCTACAATCCGATACTGGGCGAAACGTTCCGCTGCTACTGGCAGCACGAGAATGGCAGCCGGACGTTCTACATCGCCGAACAGGTGTCCCACCATCCGCCGATTTCGGTATTCTACGTCACCAATCGGCAGGATGGATTCTGCATCAGTTGCAGCATTCTGGCCAAGTCGAAATTCTACGGCAACAGTACTTCGGCGATACTGGAGGGTGTGGCCACGTTGACTCTGCTGCCGCGGGGCGAGAGTTATACGTTGACGGTGCCGTACGCTCATTGCAAGGGGATATTGATGGGGACGCTGTCGATGGAACTGGGAGGTAAGGTCTCTGTCGAGTGTGAAAATACGGGCTACAAAACGGAACTGGAGTTCAAGTTGAAACCGTTCCTGGGAGGCAACGAGTACACCAACTTGATCACCGGTAAGCTCAAGCTGGGCAAGGAAACTCTGGCCACCATCAACGGCCACTGGGACGGGGAGATTAGGATTAAGGATTCGCGCACCAATGAGGAATCGGTGCTGTTCAATCCGTCGACGGATATCCGTGCGAAACGGTTGAAGCGCTTCACGGTGCCGATGGAATCGCAGGGAATGACCGAATCGGAACGGCTGTGGCAACACGTTACGGCTGCGATCCGACGGGACGACCAGGTGGGAGCGACCGAAGAGAAGACCGCCCTGGAGGAAGCGCAGCGAATTTCGGCTAAGGAACGCAAAGCGACGTGTACGGAGTGGATTCCGGCACTGTTTCAGCAGGATCTGGTCACCGGACAGGTGGGTTGATTTCGGATGGGTGGCGTTGAATCTCTGAATCAATTTTGGTCTTTCTATTTCGCAACAGTATCACTACAAGTACGCAGACCTGCGTCCGTGGGATCCTCGCAACGATCTGCGGCAGTACGAGAGTAACTACCGGATCCAAACGAAGACCCGGCACCAGGCGCCGATGGTCCGGACGGCTTCCGTTGTCAGCACCGAACCGCTGAGCATTCTGCAGGCAGAATCGCGTGGTTCACTTCGAAAGAGCCGCATGGTCGTCGCCGGGACAGTCCTGAAGACTCGCAAAATCTCATCCAACACATCCACGCCGGATCTGAACGATCCCAACTCGGATTCTAGTCACTCGAATGAACATGACATTAGTATCTCCAATACAAGGTGAGTGTTTGAACCATTAGCGAAACGACATCCCCCCAAATTAACAGTCTCAGTAAACGCAGGGTAATGCACACGCTGGACGACATCAACAAGAAGCTGGAGGAGCACTCGAAGAAACTGTCCAAGCTGCAGCTTGACATGGACAAGATCCACTGGGCACCGAAGACGAGCAGCCATCATAGTCAAGGCGCAGGACCTCTGTCGCCCACAACCCTCCGGGCGATTGCCTTCGGGGTGGTCGGACTGCTGATACAGGTACTGGTGGCGTGGTTCCTCACGAAGCGATCGCTGGCCAATGCGAGTGGTGGTGGCGGTGGCGGAAGTTCAACGGGAGGTGACGGCGGTGGTAGCAGTAGTTCGTAAGTGAAGGTCAGTTTCTAGCTATCGAGCACGAGCAAAATTCCTGTTTGAAGAACAATCATTACATGAGGGGAATCGGCGTCTCGATTCCCTAGACTAGTTTTGGACGTGTTCTGGCACCTGATACAGGAGGAACGGCGGGTGGTTCGGTAAAAGACGAAAGGGCGGGAGGGACACACATTGCCTAAAAGGTTGCCAGTGTCGATAAATTTTTGGTTTTTGGACGAAAGAAAATAGCTTGTAATTCAGCAATAACGAGTCGGAATGCTTTTTTCAGTAAGGAAATATTTGAAATAATAAGATAAAATAGTCAAACGTTAGTATACAATTACACGTATATGTAGGCGAGGCGCTTTTTTATACACTGAGCTTATCCCATGGGTTTCTTTTTGAGGTCTTTCTACACGAGTGGTCGTTCAATGAATTTCCTACTTTCATCTATGTGAATCATTACTTTGAATAAGTGTTAATACATCTTCATCATAGCGCTAAGAAAATGTGATAATTTCTATTTGATGAATCTTGTAAAATATGTTCTGGTTGATTGCTTTTGATTGGTTTTTACGTGGAGTTTTGCTAACATGGTTTAGGATGGCTTCATGATTTCAGATCCAAAATTTTGGGGTCAAGCTTTTTTTATATTTCAAAGCAAATATTTTGACAGAGCTACATTGTTTTAGCAGTTTTAATATCGACATTGTTTCGAAATATTGACAAAGTTTGGCATGGCTTTAGCAGCTCTAATATCGAAATTGTAGTACTGTTTATTTAATACAGTAAGAACCCGATTTTGCCAGCCCCATTTTGCGACAAACATTTTGCTCTCATTATCTTACGGTCACATTTTAAGCAATTTATTAATATTTATCACTAAACTACAGCTGAGATGCTGAACATAGAGGGATAAAAAGTTTGAAAAACTGTTTAAGTTTTTGAAGAGAGCAAAAAATGTGTTCCGAAAAGGGGCTGACAAAATCGGATCACTTATGTTTTATGATTCAACGAAGCTTTCAGTAAAAAATTACCAAAACCGTTTAGTGACCACAGAGTTGTTCCCATTTTACGTTGCCAAAATATATGTCACCTTTGCTGCACTCAACAAAGCACTAACAAGGACACAAACCAAATCCAACCTCAAATTCTCACCCCCACCTCGCACGAGCTAGCTCACGCGCATGTCCTCACCTCGAAAGCCATACATAACCGTAGGTTACATTGTTACGTCCAAGTCCAACAGTAAGCTTTGCCAATTGCGCCAGGATAAAAGCTACCCCGGATGGCAACCCGAGCGCCTCTGTGGCACCAAAACTAGCACTATATAGGAAAACACAGCTTTCCATAAAGCACGCCTTCCTGCTTTTATCCCCGCACCGCAATCTTATCTCTAAGCATTTACATTCCGCCTATACTCGGGCTGTTACTATGTGTAGAGTAGAGGCAGGGACGCTCGCAGATAATCGAGCAGCACACTGAGACAAAACGATCTGCTTAATTGGCAACATTACTCACCCCCATAAATGAAGAAATGAACAACCCAATTAAAACTAACAATTACACAACTCTTGTAGCTACATAATTGCAAACGCAGCTAGTCTAGCTAGTGAATCCGATCGTGATCGCGATCGCGATCGATCGAACAGTTCTTTCTTTTTGCAAATCTATCGACCGCAATACTATTTCTACTCATAGAACAACACTGGAACCCACTTTGGAGAACAATGTTAACAACTGATTAAATATCTATAGATCTTTGAACGTGATAGAGAAGAAGGCGAATGATAAAAAAGTAATACCTCTTATGATACTTTAGTCCTTTCGGGATTCGTTCCGATTGTTTTTTGTGTCCGGTTTCATCTTTGTGTCATTCATATCGGTTATAGAGGCGGTGTATTAAGTGTTCTACTATTTTGAGTTAACTATGTACTACTTTCGTGTGTATTAGACGGTGTATAGTGAAACATGTGCAGTAGAAACGTAATTTCGATTAAAACAAAGTGTTTGGAAAGTTTCCTCCCTATCAATATTGATTGCAAGTTTTGGTGTATTGTGTATTTAAAGCGTAAACAAATCGGATCTGTAGGTAACGTTTAATTTACACAAAAGAATATTAATTACTTATTTGTATACCCAAACCACGAGTAATTCCCTCACTATTTGGTGGTTACGTACTAGGTCAAAGGGGAGGGTATCGGAACACAGCGCAGTACTATTAGGTTATTCATAATCAAATGGCGTTCTTTGGAAGTTTTAAACAAACACGATTTGTGAGAATGGTAAGCCATTAAACGTAAAATTAATAATACATATTTCATAACAAAACGATTAACAATCACGGAAAATGGCTAAATTAGCAATGAGAAAAATTAATCATACACAAATAATATATTGAATCAAGTTAAAGAACAAAACATGCTGGCAGTTCCCCAAGTCAAAATGGGAGCCCAGAATCGATATAAATTATAATTGAATTGAATTGTTACTGAAACGAATACAAATTAAAAACTGGTTACATGAAACTGTGCTTGTTGAGTTTCCACTAAATGATGACAAGCTCCATGAGAAATCTTAACAAAATTAAAACTCTCTACAAAACGCTGATTAGACCGGTAGTCCTCTATGGGCACGAAACCTCTACGTGAAGAGGACAATCGCGCCCTTGGAGTTTTCGAACGGAAGGTGTTGCGTACCATCTACGGCGGAGTGCAATTGGAAGACGGAACTTGGAGAAGGCGAATGAACCACGAACTGCATCAGCTGCTGAGAGTCTACACCGAGAAAATCGGCAGGCTACGGTGGGCGGGTCGCGCCATCAGGATATCGGATAGCAACCCGATTAAAATGGTTCTCAAGAGCCATCCGACCGGTACAAGAAGACGTGGTGTACAGTGAGCTAGGTGGGTCAACCAAGTGGAGGACGATCTGTGGATCCTTCGCAGAGTGCTGAACTGAAGACGCACAGCCATGGACTGAGTGGAATGGAGACGACTCCAACGTACAGCAGACGACACTCAGGCCTTAGTCTGACCGGTAAGGCAAGTAAGGCCTCACAATTGGATCTCCAATCGATTGAATCTCCAAGCTCCATCGTCGATATCACCAAAAACCAGTAGCAACAGAAATTCGGGAGCGGAGAGTGGAGGTGGGCCGACCACAGAGGCGGAAAGAAATCGGCAAGCAAGCGTTAAATTGGAACCCAGCAGGACATTGTTGCAGAGGTACATAGACCCAGAGGCAGACCCATAGACTCATTGCGGTGCATCCTCTACAAAGAAATAAAGGATGTCGACAGATATTTGACCTGGCCAAAGGTCAAGGCGATGGTGGTCAATCACCCAGTATGGAGATCTCTCCCAGTATCGGCCCTCTGCACCACCATGGGTTGAGTACACTCTAAAGCCCATTGAAGCTTTTCTGAAATCCTCTAGATCCCCATGAAACCCTATGTAACCTGCTGAAACGTCTTGAAGCTCATCTGAAATCCTTGAAGCTCCTGAAAGCCCCAAGCAGGGCCGGATCTAAGGGGGGGCCAGGGCCCCGGGCCCCCACATTTTAGGGGCCCCCACAAAAACCAATTTTGGTTCAAATACTGCTCAAAAACAAAGAAAAACTGTATTGCTCATCGCATTTGTACCTCCGAGGGGCCTTCACAACCGCTCGGGCCCCGGGCCCCCACAATCCTTAATCCGGGCCGGGCCCCCACAATCCTTAATCCGGGCCGGGCCCCAAGTATTGTGATGTGTGCTGTTGTAATCAGATACGATATGATATTTGTAAGGAAATTTAAACTATGCTTAATCTAATTGGAAATTGTCTGATAAATTACGACCCTGTACATCAATTTGACTCCGGCTAACTATAGGGGTAGGCGGGGCAATATGGACACCCGGGGCAGAATGGACACCCTCAATATTTTGAAATATGGGAACTTTTTTGAATTTTTAATGAATGGAGAATAGAGTCCATTTGTCTAAAACGTAGTTTCAGGAAAGAAACATTCGAAATTAAAATTATATTTGATTTTACACGAAAAAGTTGCGTCCTCCGTTTTCTGTGCATGGAAATTATAATTTTCACACCGTCTAAAATAAGATTTAGTGATTAATTTATTGCAGGTCGATTAAAACCTGATATTTCTAGTACACATGCAAGTAGTTTTGCTGTATCTACATGCTTAACATGTTTATATTTTCTTTTTTATTATATAAAAAATCAAGTTTGGAAATGTCTTCTGCTGCCGGGGCAAAATGGACACTCACCTTTTTGAAAGAAGCGGCAAGGGAAAAATATAACCTAAATCACAAACCAACCAAACTCTTCGATTTCAGTATATTTTCGGTTAAATGTTCACTATAGTAGACATAGGGTAAAACAAATTGGTCAAAAAGCGACAGCAGTGGAAAATAGTTGTTCTAGGCACAGCTGTACATGCCGACAAAAACGAAGCTTTATCCAAAACAGTCTGAATTTAAATTAACTGTACAAAAATGAACTACTTCGGCGTATTATTCATCCATAGTAGTTGTTTTGTAATGAAATGACTTTATAGGTGTAAATAATGTACGAAATTCGTAAAAGTCGCATGGTGTCCATATTACCCCATGGGGGTGTCCATTCTGCCCCGTATGCTTGAAGACGGTCATGAAAAACTAACATTTTTCAAAACATTTTTTGAAGTGGATAAATCATTTTTCTTCGTGAGCATTCTTATGCAATAGGTGCTAAATAGACTTTATAAGGATACATGTATCAAAAAACCAAACTTTTTTGACATCTTGCCAGGTAAAGTTGGCAAAAACCTTAGGGTGTCCATATTGCCCCGCCTATCCCTATCTACTTTTTAATTGATGACTCCGGACACAATCTTAAAATACGAGAGGTATACCCATGTAGGTAAATATTTGTCATCGTGAATCAATGCTTTCGTCACTATTCACTCAATTAGATCAATGAACAGTACCACATCTGATTAGACCGTTACATTCTGATATGTATCACATTAAACAACTCATTCGAATTACTACTCGCATCAGAGAACACCTCCGCCCGTCCGGATTGGCGCATTCCTGCAGCAGTACAGAAAGAATTCAATTACTATCACTTATCGATGTCTTCCGGGTAATCGACTCCGGATCGAGAATGCTTACCTATATTTTCCACCCCTTTTGGCGCAAGGCTACTGCGTACCTAGGTAGCAACAGAAATGTACTTCTGCCTGCCTCCCTGCCTGCCTGCTAGGTGCAGGCTAGAACTAGCAGTAGCAGGTGATGTTATAAATCTTTTTGCACTCACGAAACGGCAACAGCTACCGCATGGACAACTCCGGAAGATGAAAGAACTACTGATTCCGGGAGGTGGGGCATTCCCAGTGTGGATACATACCCACACTGGATTGAGGAACAATTGGGTGTGAGTGTCTTCAAAGAATCTGGGTACTAGGAGAATGTGGAAGCTAGGAAATTCTCACTGTTTAGGTTAGCTTTGTTTGGAAAAATCAAAGCTTCACAGGGAAATTCAGAGGAAGAAAGAAACAGTTATTTATAGGAAGAAAGGACACCAGTATGCATGTTTCTTATTTATCGTATATTGATTACACATGCAAAGCTGGACAATTGTCTGGTTTACCGATAGTGTGTTTTTAAATTCTAGTAAATGTAGTTTCAACAGATTCTAGTAAATATTGTAAATGTAGGAAAACTGTAAAACGTTTCAAAATGAAAAAAAAAAAAAGTTATCACTACCAGTGAATGTAAGAAAAAAAAAAACATTTTCACGCCTTCAGCTTCCAATAACGCAATTGTTTCACCACGAGAACTACTCAACTGCAGAAATGTAACACTACGTGACTATTTATTTCACGAGATTTCGAAAAAAAAGTGTTATCCCTCGCCTCACTCAATCACCACCCAATGGACCTTGCTGAATTGGAGCAAAAAAATTCCCCGCCGAGTCCACACCATGGATACACATAATTTTTTGGTTCACTTGAGTCATTTTCGCTGCGTAGTGTTTTTTTTTGCCGTATAACTCTCCGTTCACGTTGTGTGTCTCTATTGTTGTAGAGATTTTGTTGTGTTGTGATGTTGCTTTTCAACACTGACGGTTTTATGTGGCGACGGTAGTGGCCGGCCATCCAACGGGCATATCATCGGGATAACACCGTCACCGCAACGTCGAAGCAACGTCAGCAGCAGTGGGAGGAAAATTTTCATTGAAAATTATTTCAATAATCTGATGTGAATGGGTGGAGGAATCGTTGCACCAGAAGTGGCAAAAATACGAGAGAACTATCGATTGGTGGCTTTTCATCTTTTATGTTCTACCTATATGATGTTAACCATTGTCATTGTTTTTGAAGTCTGAAATATTGGACTGTTAGATACGTCTTTATTACTTACATGATACATAAGCGATGGGGTTCAACTCGTAGCGGTGAGTCTACGCCGAATAAAACACTGGTCTCAGTCATAGGGCAATCGCTTGCCAGTCGTCTTGAACGTTGAAAGTCCTGGTCCTTTTCAGCTGTAAAAATCCAACGTGTGCGCGGCCTACCACGAAGCCGACGCGACGGCCAATTTCTACTTCTCTGCTGAATAAGGTTTAGCTTGTCGTTCTTCCGGTATACGAACTACGTGCCAAGCCCACCGCTGCCTGGCGTGTTTTATTTGCTGCTTCACTATATTCTTGGCTTTATATACTTGGTGTAATTCGTAGTTCAAGCAACGCCGCAAGATGCCGTCCTCCAGTTTACCACGTAGTATTGCACGGCCCGTCTCAGACATTATCGACGTCAGGACCTATCGTGGCGCTAATATCGACTCTGATTACTACCAGGTGATGGTTAAACTACGCCCAAAACTCTCCGTTATTAATAATGTACATTACCGGCGGCCGCCTCGGTACGATGTAGGTAGAGTGATTGAAGCAACCGGATGTCGCCACCGCATACGCGCAGAATCTCGAGGCAGCGTTGCCGGACGAGGGTGTGCTCGATGTGGCCCCTCTAGAGAACTGCTGGAGTACAGTCAAATCAGCCATCAACAACGCACCCGAGAGCACCATCGGGTACGTAGAACGGAGTCGACGAAACGATTGGTTCGACAAGGAGTGCAGAGCGGTTCTGGAGGAGAAGGATGCAGCGCGGGCGGTATTGCTGCAGCATGAAACCCGACAGAATGTGGAACGATACAGACAAATGCGGAAGCAGCAGACCCGTCTCTTCCGGGAGAAAAAGCGCCGCCTGGAAGAAGTGGTTTTCGAGGAAGTGGAACTGCTGTGCCGTTCACAAGAAACACGTAAGTTCTACCAGAAGCTCAGCAAAGGCTTCGTGTCGTAAGCCGAAATCTGCAAGGATAAGGACGATAACCTCTGAAGCTGAAAGCAGCACTTCGACGAGCACCTGAATGGCGAAGAGAATGTACACGGGGGATCAAGGCAGCGGAGAACATGACTATGTTGGTGCAGCAGTGGACGAACCAACTCACTCCCACGCTGAGGGAAGTTGAGGATGCCATTCAGCAGCTCAAAAAAAAAAACAGCGGCTGGTAAGGACGATATCGCAGCATAACTCATCAAGATCGGCTCGGAAAAGTTTGCCAATTGTCCGCACCGGTTAGAAGTCAAGATCTGGGAAACCAAACAGCAACCGGAGGAGTGTAAGGAAGGGATAATCTGTCCCATTCACAAGAAAGGCAACAAGTTAATGTGTGAGAACTTTCGAGTGATCATCATTTTGAATGTAACCTGCAAAATGCTATAACAGATTATCTTCTGTCGTCTTTCACCTAAAGCAAATAAGTTCGTGGGAAGTTACCAAGCCGGATTCATCGACGGCCGGTCGATAACGGACCAGATCTTCACCTTACGGAAAATTCTCCAGAAATGCCGTGAATACCAGGTCCCAACGCACTACCTGTTGATCGACTTCAAGGCGGCATACGTCAGTATCGACCGCACAGAGCTATGGAAAATCATGGACGAGAACAGCTTTCCCGGGAAGCTTACCAGACTGATAAGAGCAACGATGGACGGTGTGCAGATGCAGAACAGTGTATGGATTTTGGGTGAACTATCCAGTTCATTCGAATCTCGAGGGGGGCTACGACAAGGTGATGGACTTTCCTGTCTACTATTCAACATCGCCCTGGAAGGTGTTATGCGACGAGCTGGGCTCAACAGCCGGGTACAATCTTCACGGAATCCGGCCAACTTTTCTGTTTTGCGGATGACATGGATATTATTGCTAGAACATTTGGAACGGTGGTAGAACTGTACACCCGCCAGAAATATAAAACAGCAAAGGTCGCATTGTTGGTGGTGAATGCTGCTAAGACAAAGTTCATTCTGGTAGATAGGATTGAGCGAGATAAGACAAGCCTTGGCAGCATTGTTACGATAGAGGGGGGTATTTTCGAAGTGGTAGAAGAATTCGTCTGCTTCGGTTCCTTGCTAACGGCTGACAATAACGTGAGCCGTGAATTACGAAGGCGCATCATCAGTGGAAGTCGTGCCTACTACTGGCTCCAGAAGAAGCTGCGGTCAATAAAGATTTACCTACGCACCAAATGCACCATGTACCAAACCCTTATAAGACCGGTGGTCCTCTACGGACACGAGCCATGGACCATGCTCGAGGAGGATCTACAAGCACTCGGAGTTTTCGAGCGACGCTTGCTAAGGACGATCTTCGGTGATGTGCAGGAGTACGGTGTGAGGCGGCGAAGGATGAACCTCGAGCTCGCGACAAGTTTTCAGCCAACTCTTGAGAAGTAAACTTTTAAAGCTTACCAAAAGTTTCAGAATTTTCGAAAGGAATACCTGGACGAGTCTCAGTTAGCCTAGTGGTTAAGGAGACGGTGGGTTCGATTTCCGTTCCGGTCGGGAAAATTTTCTCGACTCCCTGGGCACAGTGTATCATTGTGCTTGCCACACAATGTGCAAATTCATGCAATGGCAGGCAAAGAAAGCCCTTCAATAAATAACTGTGGAAGTGCTATAAGAATAAGAGGCAGGCCAAGTTCCAATGCGAACGTCGAGCCATAGAGAAGAAGAAGAAGAACCTGGACGAGTTTCTTGAAGAATCCCTTTCTACAGGCAAAATCAGAAAAGTTAGTTGTATGTACAATTTCTGAGAGATTCTTGGGCAGATCAAACGGTGAGCTTCCTGATGAAGAAAATGTTGAATGCACTGGTTATTAGCAAACAACTTAATATTTGTTATGGTAAAATCCCTAAAAATATTAGGCAATGAAATATACTAAGTAGGTACTGTCACAGACAAACAGACGTAACTCTTAGAGGAAATTAATTAAAAGTTTTTGCCCGGTGTCTTTTATGAGCCCGCTGCCACCTGTTGGTAGAACCGCGCGAGACACTGTCGGCCATGATGAATTTCGATTTGACGTTTATCTAACACGCACAAGCCGTTCTGAAGAGTGTTACGTCTGTTTTATCTGTGGTACTATGGTAGATTTTTTTTTGGATAAGTTTAATGAAAAGTCGGTTTCAAAAATGTTGGATTCAGCAAGAAATTCCTTCGAAATGCCGATAGAAACGGAACATAAATTTCATTAAATGTGGCAAATATTTTCAGGTAAAATTTATCAGAAATATCTAATTGACATAATTTTGTTGAAAACCACGGAGTTCATCAAAATCAATCATTTTGTAGATTTTTCCACAACATGTTTGAGCACGTTTGTCAAAACTTTTCGGAAAATATCAGGTTCAAATACCTTAAATTGCATTTCCTACATTATGAACAGATGGGTGTCCCGAAACAAGCACTCCTTATTTAGAAACGCTACTCCAAACATTTCAGATGTGTATTTAGCAGGGCAAAGTACCTTATTCATGCTCACCTTGGGATCTCGTTAGAATTGGCGACAAACATATCTAAAGGTTCAATCTGCAAAAGAGAGGCTCTCTTTGTTTCGATTCTTTTCAAATTATCACGATGTCACAGTGGACATTTTGACGATTTGTGATGTGTAGATCGGAAAAGGATTGTTTAATCTACCTTCCGACGCAAGAAGTAAATGAAAATTTATAAATGCAAGCACGCTATAATCGAAAGAGAGGAAACTTAGAGAGAGCCTCACATCTGCACTTAGGACCTATAGAAATTTTTGGCCTGAATTGGACTTCAATATTTTATTAAAATTGAATTTGAATGGATACCTGGAGAACAGGACAGAACTAAAAAACCAAGAGAAGAACGACAGTGGCAATTAGAGGCATATGAGACTGATTGTCAGGCCCGGATTAAGGATTGTGGGGGCCCGGGGCCCGAGGGGATGTGGAGGCCCCTCGGAGAGATGACCAAAAATGTTTTTCCTTATTTTCAGTACAGTACTTCCCAAGTAACATTTTAAGTTTTGTTCGGCTCTACAAGAGATCTTCATAACCAATTTCATAAAACTTGCAATAAAACTGATTTATACATCAAAACCTCTTGATAACCTCTTTAAGAGCATCTTCCGGCTAAGTGGACCACTCTCGGAGAGGTTTTCCAAACCGCATTAAGAGTAGCAATAAAACCGTTTTAAAACCTCTCGATTGTTGTTGTTTTTTTTTCTCAACAAAAACTATGACAGCTCAAAATGCAGAGAAGCTTCTTCGATGGCACGCAAAGTTCAGGACGATACATCATTCGTAAGTAGAAGCGGTCATTTCAAAGTAATATTTTAGTTGTTATTGTGTTGGTAGGCTTATGCGCATTTAATTTTACCGTGAATATTGGGGTTGCAGAATCATAAAATTAATGCGCTTCAAAAATAGTGAATATTATCATCTTGGAATGAAGTGAATCAATTTGTTTATTTAGTAAAACTATCTCGAATCACAAGAAAACTCAGCAAAGAGAGTTTATTTATGTGAGCATGTTATGCTAATGGTGGCAAACTATCAATTCATTGCTAATATGAGCAAAATTAACTATTTTTCATTCACGTTAGCTAATTCTTCAATATGGCGACAACCATAATCAGCGAAAATAAAACGAAAGCAAGTTTACTTTTATGATGACCACAATAAACCTAGAAATGTCGTAGTTCTGCTTTTCCACCAACAGATGTCGATACTAATCGAACGGATCGCCATCTGTTGAGAGTTTTAACAGTTTTATTGTGGTAATAATGATTGCCAAAAGGTTTACAAATCGGAAAGTTTTGTTTACTCTTAAAATCTGTTTTTATGAATATCTTCAAGTATACTATAAAACATTTTATCAATGGTTTTCGTAAAAGCAGTCATAAAACTGCGAGTTTTAATTATTGCTGTAATTAAACCCTAATAAAAATCAAACAAAGCCAATCAGCAATGAAATTGTTACTTGGGTTGAGTAATATGAAAAATAAAGCTAGTGTTAGCAACAAAAAAAGGTTTTTGTGGAGGCCCGGGGCCCGGGCCCCCCCGGCCCCCCCTTAGATCCGGCCCTGCTGATTGTGTAATGGTGACTGATGAACAATACTCTCCTGAAAGCCTGAAAGATGGAAAAGAAGTTACACTCCTGAAAGCAAAGCTCTATCGCTGAAATAGTCTAGGTGCTGCTCCTAAACTACGTAGGCTTCTTTTTTGGCAATCTTAAAACCCCTACCCCCCCTCGTAGGCATACAAAACTTTCGAAATTTGCATGGAACGTAGACTTTGACCGGAAACTACATCCCCGCTCCCCATGAATCTACGTCCTTTATGGACAGGCCCCTACAGTGGTTACGTACGAAAGGCTGAATCACGAAAGGCTGAAATAATAAAAGGCTGGAAACATAATTAAAAAGCGACCGGTCGATCTGAAGTTTAACCACAGGAAGTTGTTAGAGATTATTGACGTGTTTTTTTTTTTTAATTTTATCTACTATTTTGAGATTGGCTTTCTCTGTCACTAAGTCAAGACAAGTATTTTATGCTGTTCCGACGCTTCGGCCTTTTTGTTGTGGCCTTCTTCAGGTTTTGTATTGTCTCCCAGTGTTGCAAAAATTCATCTCACTCATTTGAACACTAATCAACAAATCTTTTCCAGTCATTTTTCCTTCTAGTCATGCTTAAAACGATTTTATTCAATCAGAGACCCTATCGAAGCTGATGGGATGCTTACCGTTAGTGTCATTCACTGGCTGGTTGGAATGATCGCAGCTGAACTCATCAGATAGCCGGCTCCAGAGGTACATACGTTTTTCTCCATTCTGGTTATTTGTAAGGATTTCTAATGGCATTTCGTTAAAAACTGATTTTTTTTAAGAATTCGTTTAAGAAATCTTTTAATGACTCGTCCCTGAATTATTCCAAGATCTCATGGTAGTATAGTTCCACTTTAATTTCACTTTTATATTTTTTTTGAAATATAAGGATCATTCAAGTGTTTCATTGAAAAGTTTCACTATAAGTTGTATCCAATATTTCATCAAACCTTCTCATTAGCCGGCATATATTCCATCCTCCATATGTTATCTAGCTATTGGAATGCTCACCTCCAAAGGCATCTGTCTACCCAGTGACAACGACTGACCCGTTGTCGGCCCTCAATCAACCAGCTTCGCGCTGAGGTCCCGATAACGCGTGCTATTCCTTCCAGTTCTCACGGTCGCCATCCATTGCTAACGGTACCTACCCATACACGGAACCAGAAATCAACCCAAATATAGGTTCTTTTCACTCATATCGGCTCTTCCGTGCGGGAACCCAAATTTGGCTATACCGCATTAAAGCTCTGAGTGGGTAGTTTCCGTTTGATGCCGGCAGAAAATTGCACCCCATCGCAAAGTTCTTTCTACCTAGCGTTAACTTTCGAAGTACCCTAGTGGGTTGAAATAAACCCACTTTTGGGTAAACGGCAAAAAACCCAAATTTGGACATTTTCGGCTAGGTAGCTGCTTCTCGCTTTGTTTTTGACAACATTGTGAGCGGGAGAGCGAGGAAACAACCCACTGCTGGGTAAAAAGTTCAAGCGGTATACGGTATTTTTGCGTTCTTTTAACGTATTTTTTAGGTAATCTGTTTTTTCCGTGTAGGAAGAGTAAATGTCCAGCCGAAACGGATCGAGTCGTGAATCTACGCAGTCTGGAGTGCATAGTGTTATGCCTCAACCGTGTCAGATTTTGATTTGCAAATTTATTCATTTGCATGTGCGGGGCATCAATTGCATCTGGATGGCTTTAGAAGGCCCCAATTCCAGCTCCAGTGCAGTCCTAAGGTTGGAGCTATCACGATTTCTAGTATGATCGTTGGTGATTGTTTCACGATGCACCGGCGGCGTTGGCATTTTCAACATATTGTTGTCGATTGATGACGGCACTAGCCATTTGTGGCTATTTTAGGATGACAGACGTACGAGAGGAGCAAATGTTTAAATTTTTGAAGCGGGATGCTTAAAGCTGAATAACCTTTGATTGATGTTGTAACTATTCGATATGGTAGCATTGAAAACACGAACAATTTCGTTGAACGAGCAAGTTTTACTGTTTGTATTCAACTGCATCAAAACATAAAGCTAAACTTTCTAATTCCTTGTTGAATTTGGACAATGATCGAACTTTTGTTGTTTAGTTCAATAACTCCCCAAGCATACCATTCAGATTTAATCCCATTAAAGCCCTGCCTACACTATCGAATGTTCACATCTCACGTGCCACACCGGAAAACCGGCGGCCCCGTCAGGACAAGAGTATTAAAAAGCAATTTTCCAAATGCACAGTAACCGCACTGACCGCTCAATATTTTCCAGTTGGACATGTAAAATGCTCCTGTCTAATGCCAAACGTGGCGCGGTTAATGGTTGCAATTGGATTCACTTTAGGGTTTTTTTTGTTATTGTTGTGAATGTTCATTACTGAACCAATTTGATTAGAAAATTACATTTCAGTTGCAGTGGGTCCGAAATCATTGCGGAAAAAAAAATGTTGGTCTGTGTTTGACCTGTTCTTAATTAAATACAAAATAGGCAAACTGAGAAATTATCGAATCTTATTCATTCTTCGTTCAGATAACATCGATTGGAAATCGAGAAATTGAATCTCTATTGGGCGAGCATGAAATCTATTTGAGAAA
>NC_085136.1:318209220-318360220 GCF_035046485.1 Aedes albopictus | reverse complement strand
ACATGAACCGCCCGTATCGTAAGGCAGGTGAATAAGGCGATCCATCTCTTGACGTTGCTTCGTCCAAATTTTACCAAAAATGGACCAAAAAAGTCAAGTCCTACGTAGGAGAAAGGGCGGACATATGCAGCAAGTCTTGCTGGCGGCAGAGGAGCCATCCGAGGAATACAGGGCTTCGCTTTGTCGATTCTGCACCGCAGGCAATTTTGGGTCACCTTTTTAACCGTAGGGCGCAATCGCGATACGTGGAAGCGTTGACGTACTTCGTTAACAACAGTCTCAAAATTAGCGTGACGGTATTTACGATGGTATTCGTCGATTAGTAGTAGTGTCAGCCGATGTTTTGGTGGAAGTATGATGGGGAACTTCATAGATAGTGCCACCTTGTTAGCTGTTTTAATACGACTATCCACTCGTAGAAGCCCTTGCTGATCCAGGTATGGACATAACGAGTGAAGATCGCTTGATGGTTTTATTGGAGATCTTCGATCAGCTGCCAATGCTGCCATTTCGTCCGGAAACACTTGCCACTGCACCGATCGGAAAAGTGTGATTTGCGCTTCCTGTAGTTCCTCCTTGGTGAGTATTCCTTGACGTATTGGTACACCGCTGCACTTCAGTTTAAGATTATTGGTGAATCGCAGGGCATAAGCCACAGTCCGCAGCACACGCTCCCACTTAGAGAATCGTTGATAATCGATTTCTAATCCAGGTACAACGACCTCACGATGAACGTGACACGGACGGAGTTCTTCTTCTGTTGCAGTAGTCGTAGAGATGAACTTCGAACTGGGCCATTTCTTCTCGGGTCTGCGTAGAAATTCCGGCCCTTTAAACCACTCACTTTCTGCTTGCATGCAAGGTCCTTTACCCCACTTTGTAGCCGCATCTGCTGGATTAATCTTCGTAGGCACCCACCTCCATTCATCTGCATCAGTCAGCGTAAGAATCTCTCCGATCCTGCAGGCTACGAATTGCTTGTAACGCCGGTGATCTGCATGTATCCAAGCCAGAACAGTCGAAGAATCACTCCATAGAAATCGTTTCGTAGTAGTTATCGTGTGCGTGTCGATAACGAATCGCATCAGCCTTGCTCCCAATACCGCTGCTTGTAGTTCTAGTCTTGGTACTGATAAAGGTTTCAGGGGTGCAACCTTGGCTTTGGCCGCAACCAGGGCGCAATCCGGCATTGTGCTTGCTGTTACTATTCGGAAGTAAGCGACTGCCGAGTAGGCAAGCTCACTTGCATCAACAAATATGTGGAGTTGTAGTTCTTCATAGCTACTCATGGTAGCTTGCCGAAAGTAACAGCGAGGTATTCTAATTTGGTCGATTGTTTTCACCGCATTGATCCATTTCATCCAGCGATTCCAGATGTCGTCACCAACGGGCTCATCCCACTGCGTTCCAACTCGCCAAACATCCTGAAGGAGGATTCTGCCATGCACTAAGACCGCACTGAGTAGACCCAGTGGGTCGAAAAAGCTCATGAGGCATCTCAACATTTGTCTTTTGGTAGGTTGTACGTTGCTGTCCATCAGTTGTTGTATATCTTCTTTCAGTTCAGTAGAATAGCACAGAACATCATCTCTCGTATTCCATAGCATTCCCAATACGCGTTCGCATTCCGATCCTTTGTCCAGGAACAAATTTTTGGTTTCATCTGTGCTGCTTTCTCCCAGACCTTCCAGAACCTGTTTTCCGTTGGTGAGCCAATTTCTTAACTGGAATCCTCCTCGGCTGTGGATCATCCTAACTTCCTGTGATACTCGTAGCGCTTCCTCTTCATTCTCGAAACTATCCAGGTAGTCGTCTACATAATGGTTGTCTACGATTGCCTGGACTGCCTTCGGATAACGATCGGCAAACTCTTCCGCATTCTTGTTTTTTACAAATTGTGCTGAAGCTGGCGATGATGATGACCCAAAGGTTGCTACGTTCATAAGAAAGATTGTAGGCGGCCTGGAGGGATCTGTCCGCCACAAAAATCGCTGGGAATGCCTATCTGTTTCGCATATTTCAATCTGGTGAAACATTTCTTTTATATCGGCTGAAACGCCAATCGAGAACTGCCGAAATCTTGACAGAACCGCCGACAACGACGCCAACTGATCTGGTCCTTTCAATAGAAGGGAATTCAGTGATATCCCCTCAACACTGGCAGCAGCATCCCATATGAGCCTTACTTTGCCCGGTTTTTTGGGATGAACTACTGCTCCCAGTGGCAGATACCATACCCGCCTGGGATCAGCACGATCGAGTTCAGCTTGAGTTGCTGCCCTTGCGTAACCTTTAGCTTGATACTCCACTAGTTGGCGGTGGATGTTTTCTTTCAGTTTCGGGTCACGATTCATCCTCCTCTCGAGGCATTCGAGTCTCTTCAACGCCATATTAAAACTATCAGGGAACTCGATTATGTCGTACTTCCACAGAAGCCCTGTTTGGTATCGCCCGTCTACCCTTTTTGTGGTTTCCTGGAGAATCATCCGGGCCCTTTGATCGTCTGTTGATTCCAACGCCACCTCTGATTTCGCCCCAACGTCTTCCACGGTTGGGAACCGTCTTCCACGGTTCTCGATCCCCTACACAAGAACAAGTGTGCACATTCACCACATTCGACGATGAACTGTGGTCCTCTCCTCCGTAGATGCACCATCCTAATCGGGTCTTCACCGCAACCGGCTCGTATCTTCCACCTTCTTTCATGTTCAGCGGCACAGTCAAATTTAAGTTGTTCACGCCCACTAACAACCGCGGTACAGCATTCTTGTAACTGGTTATCGGCAGACCTTTAAGGTGCTGGAACCTCTTGACGAGATCGCCATAATTTAAGTTCTGACTAGCAAGACCAAGATTCTGCACTGTATGGGCAATCATTTCCATCCGTTTCTTGTCACCCGTACCAGTTATCGATAGGTGTACTACCTCCGAGTTGGATTCTGATCGTGTCATGTTAGCGGTCCACGTCAGACAAAGAGGCATCGATGATCCCCTAATTCCTAGTTCATTTATAAGCTCTTCCTCGACAAGCGTGAATGACGAGCCGTCATCGAGAAATGCGTAGGTCTTGACTGAAGTTTTCGGGCCGTAGAGCGTAACAGGAACAATGCGGAATAACGTAGATTGCTTCGCGGGTCGATGAGTGTTGTTGCTTGCGGTTCCCTTGGGCGTTCCATCATATGACGTCCTGGTGCTTCGATCCGAGTGCAGGAGAGGATGATGACGAAACTCACACCCTCCGACTCCACAACATCTGCTGTAGCGGCAGCTTCTCCTCCCATGAGCGTTCAAACAGTTACGGCACAGTCCGTTGGACTGCACGCACTTCCATCGGCCGTCCACGGAAAATGATCTGAATAATTCACATTCTGTCACACGATGCCCTGATTCGTCACATACACAACACACTCTATCTTCTTGCACCTTTTCTTCTCCGTTTCCGTCATGGGCGTTGATGAATCCTTTTGGCTTCCCTTTGTACTTGTCCGATGTACTCGGTTTGAGTCCGGCAGCATAACCCGTCACTTTTGTGGCTGAAATCACGATCGACGACATGAACACACCAAAGCTCTGCAGGTTCACCTCCGGGCATCTTTGCAGAAAGGATGCCCACTCCATTTTCGTGTGGGCAGGGAGCTTCTCTACTAACTCCATCAGCAGCGTTGGATTAGAGAGATGAGTATGCTGACCAGCCGCTTCCAGATGGTCGCAAAGACTTTGAACTGCCATACCGAACTCTATTAGCGTCTCGAGTTTTTCTGCTTTCGGGGCTGGAACCGATCGAACCTTCTGAAGAAGCGAATTTATCAGCAGCTCCGGACGTCCATACAGTAACTGCAACGTGTTCAGCACCTGGGGAACAGTATCCGGAAGCAACAGGCGGCTCCTGACAGCCTCATACGCATCACCTTTTAAACTCCGTTGCAAACGAGCAAGATTTTCTGCACTGGTATAACCACACGCGAGCGTTGTATTGACAAAACTACTTATGAACATGGGCCAATCCGCGGGATCACCATTGAACGACGGTAAATCGCGGGGCATCACTTGCCTTGCGGCTAGCTGCGAGGGGGTGGGAATGTATGACGGCGTACCCAAGGATCCCAAGGCATTGACAGAGACTGGGTATACGTTTGCCTGAGTTGGAAGGTTCAAATTATTGAAATTTGGGCCAGTGCCAAGAGTGACATCAAGTTTTGGCACATCATTGGTAACTTTGTTCCATTCCGAAGTAGAAATTTGAATGGATTTCGCCGGCTGCCCTGGTTGCAAAGGGACAGTTCCAACGGAAGGCATTTCAGGGGCCGTAGGGTGGCCTAGGTTGGTATTGCCGAACCTTTTCGTAATTTCTTGGATCCACTGATCGTAATTTGAGGTGAGAGTTTGATTTTTGAGCGACTTACCTGATGGTTTTTCGGGGGGGAGAGGAGTATCTTGTTTACCTTTTTGTAGGCTACCTACTTCATCATTCCCAATCCTGGTAGAAGAGAGATCTTTGGGCTTCGATTTAGGAACCGCTCCCGTATATCGAGGCGGCGCTTCGGAACCAGACGGTTGCTGATGAATCCGAGTAGGATTGGCCGTTTGGAATGCCGCTTGCACGGCCGCTTGTACCGCTGCGTTGATTGCCGCTTGCATTGCGGAAGAAATAGCGGCTGGGTTGAGGGAGGTTACGTCCTGTACATTTCCCTGGCGATGTGGGTCGGTAGCTGCAGCTGCTTCCCGGTCGGCTGTTTGACCTTTGGCGCTAGTCCCGTATCCGCCGTGTGCCTCGACCCATTCGGCGGTCCGTTGATCGTCACGGCGGTCGTTTACCTTTTCTTGTTGTAGTAATTTCCTCTCCTTTTCGAATGCTTGTCGTTCATTCTCGAGCTCCTGCCGAGCCTTTTTAAACTGTTCTTCCATTTCCCGCAGGCGAATTTGCATCGCTGCTACCCTGCTGCTAGATGAGGATGCGCGAGATGACACACTGACGGGGGAACAAGCTTCACACGTGAACGACCGGTCGGCTACTGAGTCATTTACGCCAGCGCACAAATAATGCCACCAGGCATGACAGCGGTCACACTGAACGTAGTTGTCGTAGGAGTCAGGTCTGTTGCAATGGGCACAACTACCCTGTTTTTCATTTTCCACCGGTTCCTTCGGTGCTCCATTGTCCGCAGAGGCCATGGCGAAAATTCTAAAAGGTTTTGTTCCGGAGAACAAGAAGCTCTGGGCCGTTTCTTTCAGCAGCTCGCAACTCGATTAGGTTGGTGCGAAAACAGCTTTTAGCTGGAAATATATTTGTTGTATTCACAATTCTACCATGCCTTATAATACTCACAATTTTCGGTTTCGAGCGTTTTAGTTCTTCGCTTTTGCCTCAACGTTTTGTCCTTTGTGTAGTTGGTGTGTTTGTCACAATCTGTGTTATAATTCTAGGTTAAGTCGATGTAACTAGTTTTAAGGAACAACTTACTGTGATATATTTGTGATACAATAGTTTTAGTTTTATGTGTAGTTCAATTTAACGATAATCTTGAATCCAAATTTTAGCTACAATACAAATTTTAGATTAAGTTCAACAAATTTAGTTTTAATAGGTTTAGCAAATCCAATTTCACCTTGCACGTTTCTTTCCGCTGCTTGTCAATGCGACAATAGATTTTGACAAGCTTCTCCCTAATGACAGCTGTCAAAGGGCCTGCCGAAAAGATCAAGGGGCCAGTGATGCCAGTTGGTAACAGCGCCCTTATTGATTTATAAAGCTTAAGTTCTCGGAACGTGTACATTGAGGATGATGTGCTAATCCCAAGTCCCATTTACAAATATTTTCCGTTTTTGTGAACACGGATAACAACCCTTTCAATTGACAAAAAAGGAATAACCTTCTTTGACATTCTATTTGGATCAATTCATTTTGGACTGGATGTTTTATTATAAAACACTTTCCTAAACTAAAATCATGCAGTTTACTATCAAATGCAGTTGTTCTTTGACTTCGTTTAGCACATTATAAGTTGCACAATCCACATTTTTACGGTATTCTATGTAACGCCGAAAACTGGTTTTCACCACAGTGCCTCCGGGATGCGTCTGGGACATTATAGAAGCTGAAATTCACATATTTGTCTGTGTTTGCTCCCGGAATGATCAATCTACCGAAACACATCGATATCTTTGCAATGAAGGACATGTTCATTCCTCTCGTAAGGAATTTTCCCATAAATGTCTTCTGAGATTAACTCAAGAATTCCTTTTCAGTTTCCATTAGAAGTTGTTCTGGGATGCCTTTGAAAAATCTCAGATTTTTTCTATGATATCTCATGGGATTCCTTCAAAACTGCTATAAGGTTTCATTAGTCACTTCACTCTGCGATTCCTCTGGATCAACTCGTACTATTCTGTTTTGTTACCTTTTGAAATTCGATGGGAGGTTTCCAAACAGAGTTCCTGATCCTTAAAAACTCTACGAGAATTCCACCAGAAATAAAAATTCATAATGGAACTCATTCTGGGTTTTAACCTTGACATTCCTTCAAAAGTTGCTTTGAGAGTCACCCGAATGTTCCTTCTTTAATTCTAGAGGTTTCTTCCTACTGGAATTCTTCCAAGATTGTTTTCTGTAATCCCTTTAGAAATTCTTCCCGGGATTTCATAAGGAGTTCCTTTTGGCATGCTTTCAGGAAATCTTGCTGGGAATCGTCGAGGTATTTCTCCAGGAGTTCTCTGGGCTTTCTGCAGTAGTTTTGTTTTTTAGAATTCCAACGGGCGTTTTTTAATATTCCTATAAAAATTCCTTCTTGAACTTCGATTGGATTCTCCTAGACCTTGTGCTGGGTAACCTCTAAAATCGACTTTACATTTCTCCAGGATTTGTTACTGTGTTGAAGATTTCCGTTCTCCAGGAGATCCTTCTAAAAATCTTTCCCAAGATTCTTCAGAAAATCCTGCAGAAGTTCATTTGGGAGGCCTTTTTGTGTTCCTTCTAGAAATTTTCCACCTGCATTATACACACCGTATATGTACACGTCATATCAGGCCAACATCTGAATGCTTGATATCCCTCGTATTTTTTTTTATTGTTCACCAACACAGCTTGGATTTCCAGTAAAAAGATCGAGGAATTCCGCAAAAAACTAGATTTCTGCAGAAAATTCTGACTACGACTATCCCCAAATTTCTCAGATTAGCTAGAAAGTCCAATTTTACCGGAACTACTTCCAAAAGAATGAACCTGAACTTCTTCTAAACAGTATTAACTTTTTTTTCGCCGGCATGAACTGCGAAATTTGCGCTTTCGACGGTAACGCGGATTCAGTGTTGTGGACATGTGCGGGATGTCTACGTAAATTCCATGCTGCGTGCATAGGCATAACCGTCCAGCGAAATTCTCTACGCCGGAAAGATAAGAAGACGGTAGACTTTGGTTCATACATTCTACCATGCTGTGAGTCATGTCAAGAGCGCATTCAAAACAAGCTTGACATAGAACGGCTCATTACCGAACAGAAATGTTTGGCAGAGCAAATTAATTCTAACACCGAAGTCACACATAGACTCGCGCTGCAACAAGAGAAGCCTTCTTTTATTCATGAAGCATTTGAGGGGCTCGAGATGTCCGCAATTAAAAATGAACTAGCTGCAATAAACAAAACAAGCAGCTTGGCCGGTAGTGTAACTACAGTAAAACCTCCATGAGTTGATATTGAAGGGACCATCGACTCATGGAAATATCGAGTAGTGGAACAGAAATCCTCATGGAGGCATTTTGGAGGGACCATCATAGTAACCCAGAATTTTTTTTTCAGTATGGAAAAATTTACCTCCATGAGTCGATATCGAGTCAAGGAACATGGACTCATGGAGGTTCGACTGTAGTTTAAAAAATCACATTACCTCGCTTTGCGATATGTCCATAAAGAAATCAAATGATATACTCGCTGACTCATTTCAAAAAATGTCAACGAACTTATCCAATGGGCTGCGAAGCATAAACGACGAAATATGCCACCTAAACCAGTTGACCATCGACATGAATGCATCAGCTACAATGAACAATAACCCGATGCTGGGGTTTGATATTATTGATGAGCTGAAGTCATGGTCAGCAAATCTTATCGCAAGCCAAAATTCTGTAAATTCACCTCCTTCAATAGAAACATATCCCTCTTTGGAAGCTGAGTTGAACATTGTAAATAACAAAAAGGACAACTCCATGGACAACTCAGGGTGGCGAAAACTTGGTAGCGCAGGAATGTATGGAAATCAGACTGGACAGAATACAATGAGAAGAAATCCAGGCGTGCAGCTCAGCAGAAATTGGCCGATAAGGCGAAAAAGCGCAATAAACGAAATAAGGCAAAGAAGGCAGAGAAAGCAAGGGACTATAGTCAGTACAACCACCTTAAAAACAACCACACCAACTTTAACAATAAACACCACAATTGCTCACACAAAGCAGCAAAAAATCACAGCTTTCTACCGCCGGACAGAGTGCTTTTAGCGACAGCGAAAGACCGTTTTTCAAGACCGCCAACAAACTATCAGCCGACGATGCACTTCAAACGTGTAGAAATCTTGAACCCGTATCCAGCGAGCGAGGCAGACCAGCGTTCCGTTACAGTACCTCCTCCCAATTGGATGGCACCAAGTACATCGTCAGCTGCAACCTGTGAAGCATGGTGTAATAACTGCAGACAGTCGTGTTTTCAACAGAATTGACGGACCCATTTGAGGGAAACAACGATGATGCTCCAGTAGAACCCGATGAAGCTGAACAGGACTTGAGAACTTCTTTGCAGCGAAGAGAAGTAATTAGTTTTAATAATAATAATGACAATTCATCGACTGGTTTAAATGACGAGCCACAACTGTCTGGTAGATCTCTTGTTTTAAATAATATTGTAAAGACAAATGTAATACTAAAAACTTCTTTGAAACCACATGCTATAGAGATTTTGGTCTATTGTCAGAATTTCAATCGCATGGAAAGTGCTAAAAAAGTTAATGAAATTCGCAAACAAGTTTTGAGTTCATCCTACTCGGTTGTTTTGGGTACGGAAACCAGTTGGAATAATAGTGTAAGAAGTGAAGAAGTTTTTGATAACAATTATAATGTATACAGAGATGATCGCGATTTAACCCTTGCTCAAAGAATGTCTGGTGGTGGCGTCCTTATTGCAATATCCTCGAAATATAACTACGAACTTATTGCTTCAACTAAATTTAGTGAATTCGAGCACGTGTGGGTGAAAACTCATATAGCCGGTGAAACACATATATTTGTGTCAGTTTATTTCCCACCTGATCAAGCTTGTAAATTAGTGTATGAAAAGTTCTTCCAAAATGCCGAGGAGATTATTTCACAATTTCCACCGGAATTCAAAGTACACGTTTATGGGGATCTTAACCAACGTGATGCAGATTTTATTTATGATTCAGAAAATGAATGTATTCTCCTATCAGTCGTAGGTGAGAATGAAACATTACAATTAATATTTGATAAAGCTGCCTGTCTAGGTTTAAACCAAATTAATCACGTAAAGAACCAACAGAATCGTTATTTGGACTTCTTATTAACAAACATATTTGATGACTTTTGTGTGGATGAATCTCCATCGCCCCTATGGAAAAATGAAGCTTTTCACACTGCCATCGAGTTTTCCATATTTGTTCATAATAACCATAATCATTATAATTGAGAATATGAGGATGTCTATGACTACAATAATGCCGATTATGACAACATTAGAAATAAACTAAATAATACAAACTGGCAATTCGCTTTGAAACATTGCGAAGTAGACTGTGCCGTAGAGGTTTTTTTATAACATTTTGATGGAAATAATTCATTCTGAGGTTCCACTCATGAAGAAGCGTCGGAATAATAGTTCTAAAAATCCAGTCTGGTTCAACAAGCAAATTATCAATTTAAAAAATCGAAAACAAAAATTTCACAAAGTTTACAGACAAAACAAAAATCAACAAAATATAGAAAAGTATTTGAGTGCAAGTGATCATCTTAATTTAGCTGTATCGGCTGCACTTGAAGAGTATAACAGGAAAACAGAGAATGAAGTAAAATCGTGCCCAAAGAGATTCTTCAATTATGCACAAACTAGGTTGAACTCGAGTATTTTTTCATCAAAAATGTCATTGGATGGCAAAGTAGGTGAAAATTCCGAGCAAATTTGCAACCTTTTCGCGACCTTTTTCCAAGAAACTTATAGTAAATTTACGGATGCAGATCGTGATTTTGAATATTTCACACGTTTTCCTGATTTGACCAGCGATATTGGTGTCAACCAAATTTTGTTACGGGACATATTGACAGATCTGAAAGATTTAGATGCCAACAAAGGATCAGGACCAGATGGGATTCCACCGATATTTCTGAAAAACTTGGCAACTGAATTTGCAGCGCCATTATTTTGGCTTTTTAACAAATCACTTGAAACTGGAATGTTTCCGAATGAATGGAAAAAAATCTTTTTTTATACCCATCTATAAATCTGGGAAAAAATCTGATGTTCGTAATTATCGTGGAATTGCGATTATTTCATGCATTCCAAAACTTTTTGAATCTATTATAAACAAAAGTGTATTTAATCAAATAAAACATAGAATAACAAATGCACAAAATGGATTTTTCAAAGGCCGCTCAACTACTACCAATTTATTAGAATTTGTAAATTACACCTTAACCGCAATGGACAAAGGTAACTACGTCGAATCACTTTATACTGACTTCAGTAAGGCATTCGACAAACTTGACATTCCTATGCTAATTTTCAAGCTTGATAGATTGGGAATTTAATTGAGACTTTTGAAATGGATTGAATCGTATTTAACCAATCGAAAACAGATAGTAAAATTTGAGGGGAAAAAATCACACCCTATCAATGTATCATCAGGAGTTCCCCAGGGATCACATTTAGGACCTTTACTTTTTATATTATTTGTTAACGATATTTCGTACATTCATAAGCATCCAAAAATTTTAATATATGCTGACGATATGAAACTTTTTATGTAAATCACAAACGAAAAAGACATGGACATGTATCTTAGGGAAATATGTATTTTCGATCAATGGTGTAATAAAAGTCTACTGCAGTTGAACGTCAAAAAATGTAATTTGATTACGTTCAGTAGGAAACATAGCACACCGCCTATAACTGTATCTCTAGGAAATCAAGTAGTTGTAAAGTGTGACAGAATTAGAGATTTAGGAGTTATTTTTGATTCTAAGTTAGCATTCACTGACCATTATAATGCCATAATCCATAAAGCAACCAATATGCTGGGTTTTATAAAGCGTTTCGGATACAATTTCAAGGTCCCTTATACGATTGAAACATTGTATATAGTCTATGTCAGATCGGTTCTAGAATACTGTAGTATAGTTTGGTCTCCCTATATGATAACACATGAAGAACGAATTGAATCAATACAAATTTCTAGCTGTCCCTAAACATGTTTCTAAAAAAAATCTGTTTAATTACTTGAAGGTATTAGTTGATATTATTTTTAGATATTCAACAGTGCTTGGTGTTTAATCAAGTTCTTCGAATTCCAAGTCGATTTCTTATACACATAATTTAAAGATCTTTTTTTGTAGTAGGGTGCGGGCACCGGTTTTGGCCAGTCTAAGAGAAATTATTTTTATAAAAATAACCAATAAACCTATGGAAACAACCAATGCGTCAAATGAAAGGTTTATATCTATTCAAGCTACTACTTGATTTTTGTATTAAAAGTGGCATTGGCCAAAATAGAAGCATTGCCGCAGTTTTGGCCATATTCTCAACTTTGGTTTCTATTTTGGCCAATCACGTGTATTTCTTATGGGAGTGGCCAAATTAGAAGCACCCTGGCCAAAATAGACATACGGGAGCTGATTTTTTAAGGACATTTTTTTCTTCTAGTATCTATTCATAATGTAAGGTTTTCACAACTTTAATCATCATATTACATTAGAATCTACTAATAAAAAAAATAAATTTATGCCGATTTAGATCGTAACAGGCTAAAAACCGCACTATGGCCAAAATTCCGGGCTGGCCAAAACTGAAGCTTCTACCCTATGGTCCAAAAAGTTTCTGACGATATTTCGGAAGGAGTTTTACTGGAATACTTGGATGATTTTTTGTTGAAAAATTAGAAGTTCCCATACAGGGTGTCTACTCATGAGACAAAATGAAATTCCCTGAGTTGTCCAGATTTTTCCAGGAGGAAATTTTGAAGTAGGGGTTGGGACCATTTGGGCAGGAGCACCTATTTTGGGCACTTGCTGCTATAACTCAGTCAATTTCAAATCGATTGACTTGAATTTTTGCACATGGCTAGATACTGTGCGTACCTGATCGTGTCTCAAAAATCAAGACAATCGGTTCATAATTGACTGAGTTATAGCAACAAGTGCCCAAAATAGGTGCTCCTGCCCAAATAGTCCCAGACCCTATTTATATAAAAATTAGCCAGTTTTTTAATTTCTTATTTTCTTAAAAACTGTACTGAAATGTCATAAAAAAAATAAGTAAAAAATGCTTATAAAGTTATAAAGTCTTATTATTCAAGAGATTCCACAAAATTCCTGAACTCTTCCAAGAACATTTTCAACTCTTTCGAAAATAACACAAAAATCGATTAAGGAATTTACTAAATTTTTCACAGAGTTATTTTGGGTTAGTTGCAAGAAATTCCTTTGATATTTACACCTACAATGCCATCCAAACATTCTAATCAGGAATTCAAATCCAAAATCAGAAAAAAGGCGTTCAGTCCAATCAGTAATTCCACAGACCATTTATGACCATTATATTTTGGAACTGAACTGTGCTCTGTGCTAGTAGTGCTCGAAATTCAGCTCACGATTTTCCCCGAATTCCTTCGAGATTTTCTCCTTGGATTTCTACCGCAATTCCTCCGCGATTTTTTCTCAGTTTCATCAGAATTCTTCTCGCGATGCCGTCCTTGAAATTATCGAAGGTTTTTTTTTTCTGGCTTTCTCCAGTTTTATACTTGGTAATATTTAGGTTAAACTTGGGAAGAACTTGAGAGTTTTACGTGTTTGCTTCCATAAACAGATCCTTCAAAGATTTTTTTTCGGTATTCTGTCGGGATTTCTGATAGTTTATCCTGGGATTTCTACCACAGTTCCTCCCAGAGTTTCAGCAGGAGTTTTTCATGGGGGTTCTGCAAGAATACGTACCCCCCAGGGATATCTTCAATAGTTTCTCGTTGGATTCCTCCCAGAGATACTGAAACATTTATCCGCAGTTCTTTCAGGAATTTGTCTAGTGGTTTTAGGATAGTTTTCCAAAAGTTGAGATTTTTGCAAGTTTCTCCTGGGATTTCTTCCAGAGAGTTTCCTGATATTTCTTTTGGACTTGGCCCGTAGTTTCTCCCGGGATTTTTCTTAGAGGTTTTCAGATTTCCTCTTCAAATTTATCTAATACTAGCTGTGCCTGGCAAACTTTGTCTTGCCTACTGCGTTTTTGACTTCTCAAGTTTCTGGCCAGGACCAAGTCCCCGGTCAAAATGTATGGAAGATCGATTTTCAAAAACTTTCAATTTTTCCATGTTTTTTGCCTCATAAACCTTCCTTGGGTAAAAACTTACAGAACAAAGCTTAGACGACCAAAATCGGACCTTCCGTTCGCAAGTTATGCGCGGTCCCCACGTATGCCACTGCATTTATATATATATATAGATTTTCTCCTGGGGTTACTCCCAGAACTTTTTCTTTTCAGATATATATGTCAGTTTTTCTCAGGATTTATTTCGAAGTTCCTCTCGAGATTTCTTCAATAAGTCTGCGATTTTTTTCTTTAAATTTCACCGGGATTCCTTCAGATATTTCTCGGAAATTTGTTACAAGAAATCCCGTAATTTCTGGTAGGGATTCCGGGAAGAGCTCTGGGAGTAATTCCGAGAAAATCAGAAAAAATTTCAGGCGGATCACTGCAAGAAATCTGGTAAACAACTACGATGAATAGCCTAGTAAAGCTCTGAAAAAATCTTAGAAGTAAGTCCAGCGAAAATTCTGAAAAACTTGAAAGTCATCCCAGCACCAACACCAAAATAAATCTTCTTAGAGAAGTTCCTGGAGAAACTCCAAGAGAAATCTCGGGTGAAACTACAAAAGAAATCCCGCGAGGACCTTTAGGAAATATCCCAGCTCAATTTTCTGTATAAATCCAAGGAGAAAATCTAGAAGAAATTTATCGGAAATTTATTGGAGAAATTACAGGAGAAACTTTGGAAGATGTCCCAAAAGGAATTCCTGCAGAATATTGGTGAAAAACTTCTTAAAACCCTTGGAGAAGTTCTAATAAAAATCTTAGCATCGCTGTGAGAAATTCCAGGAAGATTTCCTGGAGAAGTCCTAAGAGGAACACTGGAAGGAATCGCGACTTCAAGAGGAATCCTAACAGAAATTTCGCGACAACTTCTGCGATATATCCTAAAATAAACTCTTGTACCCCCTTTGTAACTGGGAACAATACCGAAAAAAAACCTCTGGAAGACATTTTCTAAAAATTCCAGGAGATTTTCAGGGAAGATCCTGGAGGATTTTTATGGAAAAATCCCGAAAACAAATGTTCTAATCTTGGAAAAATGCTGGTAGGAATCCGGAAGGAGCTTCGGGAGGAATTCAAAAAGAAGTACCAAGAAAAAGGAGGTATTCCAAGAGATATTTTCTAAGAAATTCCAGGAAGAGAACCTGGTGGAACTTCTGGAAAATTCTTGTAGCCGATTTTCTAGATAGATACCTTTACACTACAAAATCGAATACTCTACTTCTGAGTAGATCTACAAGTAGTAAAGTTAGTAATTTTTTATTCATACGACGCAATGTTTATTAAATTTCCCTGAGTAACAATATTCCCTGAGTAGTCCAGGTTTTTCCCTGTTAAATAAAATTCCCTGAGGATTCTCTTTTTTTATTTTTTTTTTCAGGTTGTAGACACCCTGTTCAAAATTGTCTTATCATTTTAGTCAACATACAGGGGGTGGCCAAAATGTTTGGGACAGGCAACTTTTTTTCTCCCTAAACAAAAAATCAACATGCTGTAACTTTTCATAGAGTGCATAAAAAAATCTCAAATTTTGACTGTTTATTAACCTATTATATGCGCATCATTGGTACAAATTTGGGCTCGATTGAATTGTGGTTTCCGAGATATGACAGCTCAAAAATGAGTTGTCTAAAAATAGTGTTTCACCCGAACGGTTCTAACTTTGCGAAAGATTAATAAATCGAGCCCAAATTTGTACCAATGAAGCACATATAATAGGTTGACAAACACTCAAAATTTGAGATTTTTTGATGCACTCTATGAGAAGTTATAGCACGTTGAACTTTTTTGTGAGAGAAAAAAGTTGCCTATCCCAAACATTTTGGCCACCCCCTGTAACACTAGTTTACAGCATTTTTGAACTCGGTAAGCTGATGATCATTTTTGGTGTAGAATTATGCCCTGAGCTCGAAAACGCGAAAGAAAAAAATTACAGTAGAGCGGAAATTTTTTCGACTTTCCATACAAGGTTGATGATTTGAAATCGATTTTTGTTCTATTTTTAAGCAAAGTCGCTCACTTCAAACATCTCATTCTCCGTAATCAATGCTCCGATTGAGCTGAAATTTTTACTGTAACCCGCCTACATATGATATGTCAAATAAACGTCGAGGAAGAATTTTTAAGTAGGTTTTTTCTTATTGAAAAAAAATACATTTAACATATATAACTATATAGATAAGATAACATATAGATAAGATATATAGATATATAGATAAGATATATAACATATAGATATAACTATATAGATAAGTATAGTATAAAGTATAAAGGTATAAAGTATAATAAACTTCCTATTTTTCTCTTCTATTTCTATTTTACCACCAACTTCAGCAATCGTAAAATGGTATCTTCCAAACTAATTCATTCGATTACTTACTTTTTTTTTTCTTTGTGGGGTCTGTTGTCAGACACGGCTAAGACCGATACCGGTCCATCTCGCCCAGGCGATTACTTACTTTTGTTGTTATTTACATCATACCTTTGACGGCTATCTGTCTCTCTCTCCTTCTCTTGTCATTCTGACACCTGTCAACCGACACTTACGCACGCTGCCTCATCGTCCAAATCATGCCGTGTGGTAACCGGCGCTCGTGCAGTGCTGCCAGAACTGGGAAGCCGTTTCACGAACCAGCGGGGTCAGATCCTGCTAGAGACACTGGCCATATTAGATGTCGACTTGGCTAATGTCGGTACCAAGAGTACCTCTAGTCGAAATGGTGCGGAGTCGATTATTGACGTGACCTTTTGTAGTCCTGGCCTAACAAGTAGTTCGAACCGGAGAGTAGACGATAGCTACACTCACAGCGATCACCTGGCGGTTCCCTACTGTATCGTCTACAACAACAGCAGGCAGCGGGTAGAGGAAGAGGCGGCTAGGCCAAGGCCAAGCCCTCGCAGGTGGAAGACATCATACTTCGACGAAGGGGTATTTAGAGAGACGCTCCACCGTGAGCGAAACCTACTTGGTTTAGACGACGACGAGCTGGTAGCGGTGTCTCGCATGCGTGCGATGCGACCATGCCTAGGCGAGTCCACTCTAGAAATGAGAGACCACCGGCTTACTGGTGGACTCAAGCGAGCACGATCTGCCGCTGCTAAAGCCGCACTTAAGCCAAAAAAAGGGCAAGGCAAAAACGCATGCTTCGAGGGTATCTGTCAGAGTGCCAATGCGAATCCGTGGGATATTGCCTACAGGATAGGGATGGCCAAAACGAGAGGTGTGATAGCTCCTACAGAGCAACCTCCAGAGATGTTGGAGGGGATCATTGGAGGACTTTTTCCGCGTGATTATCCTAGTCCTCTTTGCCTCCTTTCGTAGGACAGCCGGGGACTGGAGCTGGCGATGAGGAGACGGTCACCGATGTGGAACTTGCTGGGATAGCAAAGCTAAGGGCCTAGGTCCTAGGCCCTAGGAGAAGGAGCACAAGAATAACCCACACCTTTTTTATGGGCGATCTGAAGCTGTTTGCGGAATCAATATAGAGGCTGCATCAACTGTTGCAGCTTGTGATGGTGTTTAGCAACGATATCCGAATGAAGTTCGGAATTGACAAATGCCGGCCAATCCATCCTCGCCAGGGGCAAATAGTGGATGTCAGCTTTAACGAACAGGAGGAGATTCGGAATATGGATGAAGGCGAAGCATACAAATACCTCGGCTTCCTTCAACTTAGAGGTATTCGCCACATAGCGATCAAGAAGGAACTTGCATCGTGTAAACTGTGTTCTGAGGAGCTTAATGTCAACCGAAAACAAGGTGAAGGCGACCAACATGTTTGCTGTGTCCCTGTTGACCTACAGCTTTGTGTATGGTATATTTGACGATAAATTTCTGGGTGTACATATTGCACGAAGACGTGGAGGATCGCTGTAGGAAGTGCAACTCAGTAGGAGAAACCATCGAGCATGCCGTTGCAGGCTGTTCAGTGTTAGCTGGATCGTCACAACGAAGTTGCCAAGATTGTGTACCAACAGCTTGCTTTATAGCACAACTTGGTCGTCAAATTTGTACCCTACTGCAAGTATCAGCCGGACCCGCTTCAGGAATATGGTCGCATAAAACTGTACTGGGTTTGTGAGAGTCCTCATTCGTGCCATGTGGCCCGACATTGTGGTTTACGACAAAATGATGAAACTGGTATCCCTCATCGACATCGCTGTACCGTTAGACCATAATGTCCAATCTACGTTTTCCGGCAAGATAACCAAGTACCACGACGTAGCGGAGGATTTGAAGTCTATGTGACACCTAGAGGATTTCCATGTTAGACGTGTGCGCCGAATATTCGGCGTAAAATCGGCGTGCATCGGCGTGGGGCTTCTCAAACAATTATGAACAAAGTAAACTACTTTCTAATGATTGGATTGCAACAAATGGACATCTAGCTATGTGCTGCTGCAGAAATTTTTTGGTTTTGATGATGGTAGCCTTTCTGAGAAGGTATACGCCGATCGGCGTGCGGTTTTCACGCCGCCGCCGCCGCCGTTTGCCACGCCGACACGCCGATGCTTCCTGGATCGGCTTCAAACAACATAAACATAAACTTTTTCCACCAGTGCATGGGTATAACCCCCCTTTACCTATCCCCGTTTAAAAAATATAGTATTTTTGATTCTTGTTGGCTTGGGGAGCCGCACGCCGATTCACGCCGGTTTCTCATCGGCGCGGCGCGGCGCGGCGGCGCACACCTCTATTCCATGTAGTTCCAATTGTCCTCTCGGTATCTGAAATAGTCCCTAAATCTCTCCTAGATGAGCTGGAATTGAAAAAGGACCTGAACAGCATCCTGAAGCAATGATTCTTGGAATCTGAAGCTTAGTTAGACGGTTCCTGAACCATTACAACTGAACCTTATGGCGATTTCACAGAATCTAGGAATTGGAAAATACAAAATGTTCCGAGATGAACCAGCACTGGGCTGAAAATCTCGATAATAAAGATAATAATAGTAATAAAAATACAAAATATTGAAACGACAAAAGAGCCGATATTCAGGGCATGTTAAAAATACAGAAATCTCTTTAGAGATAATTGTTCAGCAGAGCACAGGAGCTTTCGTGTAAGCCCTATGCTGCCGTGAATAGCAAGTCAGTCCCATATGTAAAAAGTAGGCATTGAGAAAATGGCCCCTGAAGTTTTCAAATTCGATTTCTATGTGAAACTCTAAAAAATCGCCATGAATTGAAAACTTCTGCGATCATCATGAAATTTTCACACATTAGGGGGATTCACTAAACAGATTAAATTGCTGCGTAAGCCATGATTTTCTGCTTATTTGAAATGTTTCATGATTTTGCGAATGAAATAATCAAAGATTGCCTTGGTGATCGCGACGTTTAATCAGTTTACACTGTTTAGTGAATCCCCTCATTGTTTCAATCGTGAAAACGTAACAGTGAAAAATATAAAACTGGCTAAAATAGTGTCAGGTTTTATACTGGAGGGTGCACAAGTTCGTAATGGGACTGACTTGCGATTACATTTCATTATGGGACAATCTGACTTGGTGTTGTTTTTCGATTTTACTGAACAAACTATATATTATTTTGCACGCAGCTGAAAGATCATCCGAAGAAAGCTCGAAAACGGGCATTAACTCATTTTTGCCCAAAATGCAGATGGGACTGACTTGCGATTCACGGCAGTATGGGCCTATTTGAAAGCTTTCGATTAAACCGATTAAAGTCACAATATGTAACACAGTAGTAGTATGTAACAACTTGAAAGCATCCTAAATGTTCAACATGTGTTAAATAAAGTGAACAATAAACGTGTTCGACATTTTTCTAATGTATAGCATGTTCGATGCTATCTATTTTCTATCTATTTAGATGCATGGGAAATATCATGCCGGAAATAGCACTTTCAAAAATAAGTTTAAAACAATAAGCTAAAATATCCTCTTTAACAGGCTTCCCATTTAAATAAATTTCCATTCTTTTCTTCCGGCTGTTTCCATTTCAGATTTCAAGCGCCAACCAGACCCGTGGTGCTGCCACCACACCGGAAGATTATAAGAATATCATTCGGAAAGTTTTTCGTTCAGTGCTAAGTGCTCTCAAAGTGTTCGTTCCAAGTGTCTCCACAAATGGCTTCCGCATCCCAGGATTAGTCCGGAAGCGGTAAAAATAAGTTGGTAAAACTCTTGGATTGTGTGTGTCTGTGTGAGTGTGCGAAGAAAAACCACATCCCAACGGCAGAAGAAAGAACAGTCTCACGATTGAAGTGTCCGGAGAGGAAACCGCAGCGGGTGGCATGAGCGGAAACAGCAGCGTTGGGCAGTCGGCCACGGCCAGTGCCGTTTCGACGCCGATCAACGCCGGAACGCGGCCCGATTCGGCACCAGCTTTCGGATCGTCGCACGGTATGTCATCGCAGCAGCAACAGCAGCAGGCATCAACACCGCCGAATTCCGGAGGATCCGGAGGGAAATATCTCGGTGAGTTGTTTGTTCGTTTTATTATTCCTAAAAAAAGTTACCCAAGTTAGTTCTAGGTTGTTGACGTGTTGGTTCAAAACTAGAGGAAAAGCCCACTTGTACATAACACCACATCGCTTGCTTCTTAGAGATTCGCTCGCATCCCTTCTGAATTGCATTTTTGTTTCATCCACCATGTTGGTTTTTGTTTGGTCCTGCCATCCGTTTGTCGTCTGTCAGTCCATGACTGGCGTTAATTTGTTCATGGCTGGCGTAATCTGTTTGCGATAGCACCGGAACAAGCACGGGGCTACGTTGTTAAGGGAGTTCTAATTACCATTTTACAACCGTCGCTGGCGATGGCACCATCGGTGCCAGTGGACGTGGCGTTATAATGTTTCTTCTTGTTTTATTGTAACCATAAGAGATATAGCGTGCCACGTTGAGGATCCAAGTTTTCTGCTACGGTAGAGACAAAACAGTTTCTGTTTTTTTGACAATCCATAGAAACACTTTTTTTCAGAAATTTAATATCCAGTGTATCTACGTTAGTGTCTTTTTAAGTCACGGTCGCCATGTCTAGTAATGCAACGATCGTCATATCGTGTTAGTTGGTAGTTACTTCGCTTCCACATTGTTTTGAACATAAGTTTTGAATGCTGACTAAAACACACCAGTTTGATTCTATAATGCAGTGTAATTAGTTTTGTGTTTACGTATCAAGCGTTTATCCAAGACCTTGAACTGTAAATCTCGCTGAACTGTCCTCCGTCCTCGAAGGCAAATGGATGATACTAATGTTACGCGACAATGTTAAAAATAACGGCAATGACGCTCATTGCGAATAGGGTATATGTACCATTCCTTGGCCTAATTTGCAAGCCGCATTGACAATTTTGACCATAACTCATGAATTAATAGCACTAGAAATAATATGTTGACCCTATTACACACTCTAGGTAATGCATGTTTCCCCAATTGGAAGTAAACTAACGTAAATATTCAAGAATTTACTTTATTAAGTTGAAAAGACTCGATGCGATGGTATGCAACGTTGGTCTATGGTACAAAAATTGGCCTATTAGTGGATACAACGTTGGCCTATTGCTTTCCATGCACTAGAACCACTTATTATCTCATTTTTTCAATATTTCTGCTGAAGTATTATCTCTGTTTGTTCACCAATCTTACTTGTACATTACATTTTTGGAGCCAAATTTTCAAAAAACTGTAAATCAATTACTTAAACTTAAGTTCTTTCTTAATTTATTAACGAAAGCAACGCAAAACGCAACCTTTTATTGTGTTATATTTTTACAGTCACCGTACACAAAATCTTTCTTCCTGTTCGTTCTTTCTGGTTATTTCGCAAGCAATGTTGTTGACGTCACTTTATCGGTGTTGTTGACGTCACTTTACTGATGGGCCAAGATTTGGGTACATAGTGAAAAAAATGTCCTCAATATTCGGCCCACATTCAACTTGTAAAATATTTATTATTCGTTGAAAACAAATATACAAGTTCAAAATAGCGTCTTTGACCGTCGCATCAAATGTTCAGTTATTGAAAAGTCAGTTCGAAATGTTCCAGAATCATGCCATCTATGATCATGTGTATAGACTACCCACTAAGCCGAAGAATCATGGCGTCTACAAAAGCTAAACAAAGCGATATTTTCATCCATTTTTAATGCTCAAAAGTGCTAAAATTGAAACGAAATGTTACAGTTGTTTGCCGCATAGCTTTTCCGATATCCAGTTATGCGTGTTTGTTTGAGTTTTTGGTTAACGTTGAGATAGGCCGAACGAGGGGGCTATGCCAACGAAGCATCCCGATACCCTACATCTCCATTTTATTACATCGCTTCGGCTTTAATTCGCTGGCCGATGTTGTGCCATGGATTGTTTGTCGTCATTGCTCCATCGTTAAGATGTACTTAAGTTATCACACTTTTTCCCTTGCTAACAGCGGGCAATACACAGTGTGTAATTTCTTTCGAATAGAGGTTTTTCGGCGCCAGCCACTGTCGCCAACTGGATGTAGTCGTAACCACGACGTTGTGTTTAAACGTAGGGCGAATTCATATTCCGAGAACTCCTTTTTTGTGGCAACATCGACCTCGACACCCAGGGCCTAGAAATCTAACGTACGTCTGGCACAATTTGGTCCTTGACCCTTGATGGACGACAAAGGTTCACCCATACTCCATCCATTAGTCATGAACATTAATCAATTCTGTTTGCCGTTTCTGTTACAGAGCAGAACTCAGTGGTTTGCTGGTCAACAGTGAGTTGGGCTGGAAAAATCCAAAGTATTCTCGACAAAAGACAAACATCCGCGACAGTTGGTGAAATTCCCATCGTCCGCATTTTCGATCTCTTCCTATCAATTTTTGCACTTTCAATAAAAATAGAAAAACTGTAACTGCAACAATGGATTTCGAAGACAATGCTGGTGAACGAAACGTCTAGTTGTCTGTGCTGCTCCCACACCCTGCGAACGTCAGCCAGCCAGCCCCCTTCAATAAAGCTTTCGAAAATTAGCATAGCCGACGTAAATTATGCCGGTCGGCATTTTCGTGGAAAACTGAGGCGTCTCGTCAACTGTGGGGCCATATCGATGTAGAACCAGCAGCGCTAGCCGCCTGCTGTCTATTTATTTGGCGACAAATTGCGAATTTAGAGGGACGAAAGTTTGACAACCCTCCGAAAGTCCGAGGTGGGTTTGTGGGATGGGATGCCTGACGGTCGGTTGGGTGGGTCGAGGCTGGGCCGATTGGACCGGATGGGTGTGTTAATCGTCCCAAATCGGTGATGATGACATGAACATGCTGATGGGGCGCATTAGTGGTGCCATGAATAATGAATTGGTTCGGTTGTGCGATATTTATCAACCGGTGGAGATTGGCGGTACGTTCTTGGACATTTGAGAAGAGAACTTCCTGAGAACTGACAATGATGATTTTTTTTAAACTTTCCTGTTACTATAAAAGTATTTTAGCAGAATTCCTTAGCAAAAAAATAGTCCTGGAATTAATTTTGTTATAATTCTGGAAAGAAAACTAATCAGCTCGCGGTCGCCATGTATAGTAGTGTGACGGTCGTCATATAAGACTAGCTTGTGATTATTTCGCACTCAAATTGGTTTGATAGGTTAGTAAGATTGTTCTTCACTGAACAACAGTAGAGAATACAGACTTATAAATGAACCAGGTTGATTATATAATGCAATATTTATTCAAAACCATGAACTGGTCACCACGCCAAAGCGTTCATGTTCTCAAAGGCAATTAGACGAGACTAATGCTATACAGAAATGTTAATCATAACGACAATAAAGCTCATTACGAATACATCTACATTTTATTGCATCGCTCGGACGAATCTGCTTTGGTTTTGATTTGCTGAATGACACTGTGCCATGGATTGTTTGCCGTCATTGCCGTCCATTGTTAAGCTGTACTTAAGTTATCACACTTTTTCCTTTGCAAAAAAAAAACTAGCAATCCACAGCGTTTTGTTTAGATAGATTAGATTTAGAGGATTTGCGATGTCAGATTCACTGTCGGAATTGCCGTTCGATTGGAATACGGAAAGTCAAAGTATCCTTATGAACATTTTCGGCAAAACTTTCCAAGAAAAAGTTCTGGTGATTTTTTATTAGCAAATTTCTGGGGGAATTATTGCCTCATTTTTTTCTGTTTTTTGAAGAGTAAATAGAAAGAAGCGTTAATTCGTGGCTCTCAGGTATGAGTTAGATTTGGATTTGAGAATGTTTAACCACACTCCCTTGAGAAAACTCAATTTGTTTCAAGGGCCCATTGCTAAATCCTCAATATTTTCATCAGTGTCACAGAAGTGTATCTTTTCATAATATCATTAAATACATTTTAAGATTTAGAATTTTAGAAACTCGCTTAGTGCGTGCAACTGTTTAATGCCGGAGAGCGAGTAGCTGGCTTGTGTGTGAAATAAATAGCGTAGCCCACTTGCGGAAAGATCGTGTATACGTATAGAGTGCAAGCTCGCTCACTCGCTTTCTCACTTACTAACTTACCAATGCATTTACATACTAAATTTCAAACTTGTTATGTCTCCAACTCATTAACTAACTCATTAGCTCACTTTCTCACCAATCCACTAACTCTTACTCACTTAGTCCCAGTCACTCATTCACTTACTTATTAACACACTCATTTAACAACTCACTCACTCGCTAAAATTAATTTAATAACTCACTCAACTCACCCTTAGTAACTAACTCACTCATTCATTTACTCACCTACTCACTCCCACATAGAAGATATCATAGATCTCAATCAAATCAATTTCAATCATTGCGATATCGTACAGCAACTGTTATGACAGTCGACAACAGAGACTATGTAAGTATCATTGCAGAGCCATTGTAGCCTAGCCTAGCAAGAGAAGCGTTCCGGTGGAATGCGATGCTACGGTACCCTCCACGCTGCTTACCTCCGAGCCAGGAAGCGCGCTCAGTTGGCCAGATATGAAGCTGAGAGAGAAGAAATTCGTCTTCGAAGATGCACGAACCGCTGTTCTTAAACGTGAAATAAGGCTGAGAAAGTCGAACTGCTATGCTACAAAGAGTCGTGCCAGAAGCCGATGCTCCAACCCTTGGAGCAACGCGTACCGAATCTGGAGGCGTTCGGATATCCATTGCAGAGCTATTGATAATCGCCATGGGGCTGAAGAAGAGGAAGAAGCTCCCGGTCCGGATGTGATCCCCAATGTAACATCTAGAACGAAGATACTTGCGTTTCTGGACATGGTCAGGACGGCGTTTCAAAAATGCCTGGATGAAGGTTACTTCTCAGGCGGATGGAAGGGCCAGAAGTTCATGTTGCTGCTCAAACCAGTAAAGCCTCCATTGGATCCAGGATCGTGTAGACCAATATGTCTGCTGCATTCGCTCTCCTTCAGGTAAATGATGAATAGGCTCGTATTCATGGCGATGGCATAAATTTCCCAAATGGCGGAGAACGTGCCTCTTGAGCCGACCTACTGATACCTGATACCTGCTGCATACTATAGAAAAAAAAAAACTGTTAGAGAAGATCATCTTGAGCACGTTGCCAGAATGTGCCGAAAGAGAGGGGAGACTTTCTGCGATGCATTTCAGATTCTGCAAGGGAAAATCGACGGTGAATGCTATTCAGGAAGTCGTTGCGGGACCGGGAATGTCGGGAAGGCATCCTAGAAACAGCGGAGTGGTGACCGATTCTGTGCCGTGGTAACGGTAACAGCGCCAGTTGGGAAACTATTGTCGTAGCGCTGTACAGTATGCGAGTTTCCCACTGTGTAAAATTTTACGGAGCTACTTCCAGAACAGGGTAACTGATAGTATGTGAGACCAACGCAGGATAGAGGACTTTAGGAGCGATGGCAGTTGCGCCACAAGGGTCCATACTCGATTTAATGCTCTGGAATGCTGTATACAACGGAGTATTAACTTTAAAACACGAAATGAGTCGTCATCACAGGTTTCGCAGACGACCTCGTGTTGACGGTAACAGAAAAAAATACATACTTAAATGATTCAATGGCCACTGTGGAAAGATCGATGACTAGAGTCAAGCTTCAGATTGTCCATCACCAAGCAGAAGTGCTTCTGATCAGCAACTTTTAAGCAGTCCTACGAATGGGGATTGTAGTCGAAGAGCACATAATCGCTTCGAAACCCGCTTCTACGCACCTAGGTGTGATGATCGATGATCGTCTGTGCTTCAAAGGACACGTCGATGAAAAGACGGTGAAGGCTGTGTTAACGATATAGCAGGGATCATGCCGAACGTTGGGGGACCTCGAAGCAGCAAAAGGCGTCTTCTGGTGAGCCTAGCAGACTCAATACTATGATGTCCCAGCATGGGCTGCAGCGCTGAGTATGAAGCGTGTTCGAAGAGTGTTGAACAGCGCATTCTGACTCATGGCCATGCCTAGAGAACCTATTCCGTGGATTCAACTCAAAATATGGGGTTCGCGAGCGTGGGAAAGTGTGCAGATTTATGACTTGATGACGACACGGTGACATCCCTCCAAGAGTTCCTTCTGGAATTCCACAGGAATTTCATCCGGGATTCCTACAAGGAACTTTTCGCGGTTTCTCCACAAGTTTGTTCCAGCACTTCTCAAGGAGTTTCTTGTGGGATTCCCAGGGAGTTCCTGATAAGATTCTTCCGAGGGGTTTATTTGAGGTTCCTTTTGGGGGTCTTCCAGTAGTTTCTTCTAAGATACCTGTAGGATTCCTTCAAGAGGTCTTGCCAGGATTCCTGCAGCAAGTACTCCCGGGATTCTTCTAGAGATTCTGTCCTGGATTTCTTGAGGATTACCTTCTGCGATTGATTCTGGAGTTCCTGAATTTCTTCAAAATACTTCAGAAATTGTTCTAGAAATTAGTTCCGAGATCCCTTCAGGATTACTCCTTCCAGGATTACACCAGCAATTTTTCCTGAGATTCTCCCAGGAATTCTTTCCGTGGTTTCTCCACATTTTTTTCTAGCATCCCTCTAGCATTTCATTCTGTGATTCCTCAGGGAGCAAGACCTGAGATTTTTTTTGGTGTTCCTTCAGAAACTATTTCTCGAAAATGCAATCCCGGAAGGAACTGTTGGAGGAAAACCAGAAGGAACTTTCTGGAGTATTTCCTTAAGGAAATCCTTTATTATTATTACCTTTATTCACGAGATTTTCAGCCTTGGGCGGGCTCATCTCGGAGCAAGGAAATCCTGTAGAAATTTCACGAGGAATTCCATAAACAAAAACTACAGGAAGAATTTCTCAAAATACTCCCTAATAAACTCCCGGAGATGAAACATCTGAAACATCTGAAAGAATTCTAGAATGAATTTCCAAAGGAATTACAGAAAGATCTGCAGGAATTCCTAATGAAACGAAACGTTTGGAGGAAACCAGACAAGCGTTCCTAGATGAATCCCTGAATTCCTGAAGAAATTTTGGAAGCAGATTTTGAAAAAAAAATCCAAAAGAACTTCCCGCAAGATGTTTCAAGAGGAATCCTGGAAAGAGTACCCGAAGGAACCCCGGAGGAAGTTGCCGAAGAAATCCACAAAGTAGCTCCTGAAGAAATTCCAGACGCAATTCCTGACAGAAGCATAGAGGAAGTTCCCAGAGTATTCCCTGAAGGAGTTCCCGAAAGAATCCTGGAAGTAATTCCTGGTGGAATTATCGCAGAAATCCCGGAAAGAATTCTTGAAGCAATCCCAGAAGTAGTTTCTGAAAGAATGCCAGATGGAGCTCCTGGAAAAATGTTGGAGAAGTATTTGGAGGAATTTTTAAAAAAGTTCATGTAAGATTCCTGGAAGGATCTCAGAAGGAGTTCCGAGAGGAATCTCGCATAGAATTCCTGGAAGAAAACCTTGACAGAATTTTGTAAGAAGTTTCATACAGATTGCTCCACTCAATTATTCTGTAATGGTGTCAGTACATAAAAAGGTATTTTCCCTCATAGCTTCTGCTTAATTTGCTGGTTCATTTATTCTGATCTGTAATTCTATAGGTATGCAATTCGATAAGTTGAATTGCAGAGATGACTAAATGTATTGTTAATTCTCATCAATCGACTAAATGCAGACAACATATTCCACCCGCAAGGTCCCCGTTCTGAGCCAGTTTTATCGATGCCATGCCATGCTTCCGACATCGATGTTCTGGCTTCCGTTCCATTCCCATTCCATAAATTGCTTCAGGTTGGCCGTTGCGTTACTTTTGTTGTTATTGATGTGTGTCCTGAACCTTCCCTGGCATGTCTCAAAGCAATATCGGTAAAAGCTGGATGAATGTCCCGTTCCTCTCTCTCTTTCTCTCTACTAGAGCCACGAGTGCTAGTGGCATGGCACAATTCAATGTTTTCCCGGGGGAAAATTCCTATTATGATCGAGAAACCAATTCCATCAAAGTGTAAATTACTTTCGCTAATGGATTCACTTGGGGATGGCGCGCGCACATAGTCCACACGCATGTACGCACCTATCCGGAACTGGTAATTAACCGTAAGAGTCGGATGAGCGCGACCGAGATGCCTTAAAGTCGGAGCGAACACCAAACACTTCATTTCCCTCTTTAACAAGACGTTTTTGCGTTGTTAAAAGCCCCCCAGCCCAGTCGACGATGACGGTCATCATCACCACCATCATCATCATCGGCATGACTAGCAGGCGATCTTCGAAGCCAAGCAACCGTGCGAGGCGCAGCAATGCGATTATGCAATTACAGGGGCTGCTATTATCCCGTGCTGCGTACCTGCACCGAACTCACTTTCAGTGCCTTTTGGCTATTTGTAGAGCCCTCCTTCCAGTTTTGATTGAATGCCTCGGCGGTAGCTATGGGTTGGGTATCAATCATCGGAGGGCGAGGCATATACCCCTACTGGTCGAAGAGTGCACGAATTGAAACTCGAATTGAAGGTGTCGGATGCCTTTGATTGTTGGACTTGAACTTCGTTAATTGGACCGGTTATTCCAGATTGCGCTTTCTGGCTGACATAAGGCAGAACCAGAGCCATAGAGTTCAATGTGAAGATATCAATGAAGTTGTAGTTAGATACTTACAGATGACCCTTACAACCAATTTACGCGTATAATAAAGTTAATCATCGTATTTTATCCGTGCAAGTTACATCGCATTTGCAGCATCTTATTCCTTATTATGCGTATAAAAGTGGAGACGATATACCTGCATTGAGGGGACAATAATAACATTATAAGACATTATTATCCCATATTAAATCGCATTATGTTAATAAAAACGATTCTCGCTTATGCGAGTATGCAAGTACACTTGAGCGAGTTTATTTATGCATTAATGAGAGTTTATTCATACAATAATACGAAGTCAACTGTTGTAATAAGAAAAATTTGAAGTGAAGTGCGTATAGCCAATTATGCGAATTGCCAATTAGTTATGCTTTATTATGTGTAAATTGATATGTATGTATACAGGTATACCTCGATTTAGTGAACTCCCGATTATATAGACACCCGATTTCATGTACTTTGTTTTTATGTACATTTTACCTCTCTTAACAGCGGTCTGGGACTGTACCACCTACGAATTTGTGCGACTTGCTAATTGCTAATAGTAATTCTAATTTTTCCTCGATTTTATGTACATTTTTTATGGTAACATTTTAATATCCAATCAGTTTAAAACTTGCAGCTTGTATTATGATGACTTATAATGCAGGGGTTTTCAGCCTTTTGACTCGCGGAGCACTTCATATAAATAAATTGTTTTGTGGAAAACCCATAAAAGCACCAAAGCATACATACCTCATGACATACTTAGTTTTATATATTTACCTTAATTTCATTCTTCCCTTTCTGACTTAATTTTTTACAAATATCCCTCGCTTTGTCGATGATCACGATTTTTTACAGATCCTTTAGCAATGACAATATTTTTGGCGGATGAATGCAAACTGCCCATTCGCCAGACTTTTTCTCAAAGCTTTCTAACAAACTTCTATCAACATTTCTCATGACTTCCTCACCGAGAATTGTTATATATTCCTGATATTTTTAGTAGTTACCTACTATCTTAGCGTGTACTTAAGCTTATTGTAATGCTTCGGAACAAATTTTGAAGAAAGTGCTGAAATTTCTGAAGTAATTTTAGAGAATAGAGAATAGGTAAAGAATAAGTCTAAAGATATTTCCGAAAGTATCACTGAAAAAAAATCAGAAGGAATTTATAAAAAAACTGAGGAAAATTCTAAATGAATCCTGGAAGAATTTCTGAAAAAAAACTTAGAATATTTTAAGATTCCATAGATGGATTTTCTGAAGAAATTGTAACGGAAAAAAGTTTTGCGGAACACTACAATTGCATTGTGCTCCCGATGGGTACCACAATGTAGACAACTGCTAACTGAACCCTACAAATGCGTATTTTCTTTTTCGCATCGAGTCCCACATTTTGATACTAGTGGGATACGAAAAACAAAATGGAACATTACAAATGCACAAAACACAAACATGCAACACATAACATTAATTTGTGCCCAGTCATCCATGTGGATAACGAAGTCCGAACCCAGGATGACGAGGTTTCATAATTGTTCTTGGTCCATCAGTCATCCTAGAATTGTATTTTGTTTGGCAGTTCGCCTTTTAGTTCGCAGTATTTGTTTCTGTATGCATAGCTTGTGTTGGTCTAGGAATTTCTAATCCTAAGGGGGCATGCTGATTTGGGCAACAACACAAGACCGTCTACAATTTGATGTCCGTGTTAGGGGACGGCTTGCGTGTTTTGTACTGGATCGCTCCTGAAATATTTGAAGCGCTACAAATGCACATTAAATTTCAGGAACAGATGTACAAAACTTAGTAAACATACAAAATAAACTGACAAAATGTTCACAACAATTTACAAACGTAACAAAATTCCAGGAGGAAAACCTGAAGAAACACCTAGAAACCCCTGGAAACCTTTTGAAATATTTTTAAGAAAAAATCTGGAGAAATCCCCTAATAATAATCCTGAAAATTTTTTTTAATGAACTCCTGGAGGAGTCCATAGAGAAATTCCTAGAGGCATGCTTAGAAGAAATCATGGAGAAATTTCTGAGGATATATAAAGGAATTCCCGGTGGAATTTTTTCTGCAAAATGTCTTCCAGCCTTTCCATACGATTCTTTATGAAAATCTCGGAAAAAATCTGTAGGAAAATTACCAAAGGAATCCATTGACTTTCTTGATAAATCCTTGGAGAAATTTCTGGAAAAGAAATGTCTTGAAGGAATATTTAAAGGAATGTCAAGAAATCTTGGGAATTTCCTTAACCCTAGTAGGATGTTGGGGTCAATATGACTCAGACAGGCTCGCTAAACTACACTGTGCCATCGTAGTGTGCCTGGCGTAACATCTTAGGAATATTAATAATTTCTTGTAGAATTTTTAAAGCAATGCTGGGAGAAAATTCAACTTTAAAACTTGAAAATAAATTTGAAGGAGTTCTGAATTTCTTATTCTCAATGTATCTCTCTCTCTCTTCTTGGCGTAACGTCCTCATTGGGACAAAGCCTGCTTCTCAGCTTAGTGTTCTATGAGCACTTCCACAGTTATTAACTGAGAGCTTCCTCTGCCAATGACCATTTTGCATGCGTATATCGTGTGGCAGGCACGAAGATACTCTATGCCCAAGGAAGTCAAGGAAACTTCCTTTACGAAAAGATCCTGGACCGACCGGGAATCGAACCCGTCACCCTCAGCATGGTCATGCTGAATACCCGTGCGTTTACCGCCTCGGCTATATGGGTCTCAATGTATGTTTCTAAAAAAATAATGGATTTTTTTTTTTGAGAAAGTTCATGGAAGGTTTTCTAGAAGATGAATGCTTTGAAAAATTTCTCTATGAAAAAAATCTGAAGAAATTCGTAGATGGACTTTTGAAACAATCTATGCAAGATTTGTTGAAAGGAATTCTTTGAGTATTTTCTAAAGGAATCCATGCAACATTTTTGAAAGCATTCCGTGCAATACTTTCTTAAGAAGTTCTTGAAGAAATTTCTGGAGGACATTCAAAAGTCTAAAGGAATCCCTAGAAGATTTTGAGAAGGGCGTTTTGACTGAATTTCTCTGGATGATTTTTTAAAGTAAATCTTCGAGGAGTTTCCAAAGGCGTCCCCGAACGAATTTCATCAAGAATCCCTGGGAGATTTTTTCAAGATCTCGTGAATGATTTATTGAATGAATTCTAGGATGGATTTCAGTTCGGACAAATTTCCGAAAGATTTTTTAAAATATTTCTTAGATGTATTTCTGTAGAAATTTTTGGTAAACTTTCTAAAGGATTCTCCAAACGAAATTTCTGGATTAATATCCAGAGGAATTTCTGAAGTAATCTCTGAAATGATTTGTAAAAAAATATGGTGGAATTGATGTAGCCGTGTAGCAATTCATGTCAGATTTTGTAAAAAAAATCTTTGTCACGAATCTCTAAATTTCCGATGCCCTTGAGGAATTTTTGAAGCAATTCGTAAAGTTCAGTTTTCATGCAGTTTTTACATGTTTTGCTACATTTTGGTGTACATTAACAATAAAAAAAAATGCTTCGATTTCATGTAAAATTCGATTTTATAGACATGTTGAAAATTGAAATGTCCTCTAAATCGAGATATACCTGCACTTACGAAGTTACACACATTTCCATACGAGTTTATTAAATACATCGCAGTAAGTTCAACAAAATAAGATTATATACGATGGAAATTGTACGTTCGCCGAACATTGATGCGATGATGTGATTTAAAATAGAACTTTATACGATGTAATGTGTGCATCCTCAGGCGACCTCTTTGTTGCTCGAAAATAATTTTCGAGTTACTACATTGCATGACGACTTCTAGGGCAAAGGGGAAATGAAAAAAATAAATAAAAAATAACGAGGCATGGTTTTTGATTACTAAACATTGGTGTTAAGTTGGTAAACTGGTAAACTTTTTCATGCCTGCTTTAATTGTGATTGCTTGAATCAATGAGCGTATATCATATTTAACTAGTTAAAATAAGTGCCAACCTGATTAGTTTACCATCAAGTAATCATTTGTTTCGCTTGACTTCTTCCTTTTTGATTCTGCAAACTGCTGTAGCTTTAGTGTTCGCTGACCTTCTGTACAGTGGCTATTCATCATAGTGAGTTTATGTAAATATTGCTTGTATATATAGATGAGGTAGCTATCTGTAATTCAGTTACCTTTATTGACCTACTTGTAGTTGCTTCACCGTAGTTCAGTAGTTCCCCACATTAGGTGCCTAGATTCCCACCACAAATCCTGCCACATGTCATCATCTCGGTCAGCTAACAATTTGCTTCTCTTGATTTGTTCTTTTCTTCTTGGCACCGCCGCGCCGCCTTCTCTCTCTCCACCACGCCACCTCAAAAAACACGGCGGTCCAAAAACAACATCTTTGGTTCACCATATGTATTTACATCATATTTTTGTGTGGGTGCGAACCGCCGCCGGCCGCACACGCTTTCATCTGCATCACCTGCAACAACCGGCAGACCCGCGTTCGGCCGAAGAGAAGAAGTTTCGCCGGACGTCGCTGCTGGTTCCGCTGCAGAAGGCGCCCTCGTCCGAGAGCATCAGCCTCAGCCCTGGGCCGGCATCTCCAGGTGATTTTGTAGTTTGAGATATTTTTTTCTGTAGAAATAGACACAATGAATATAGCGGGGTAGAATAGTTTATCATTAGCTTACTAGTTTGAGTTGATTTTAGTAGTTGTCAGTTTTGTTACAAATTGTTGGTATTAAAATGTTGGAAGGATCAACTGTATACAAGTTTTTGATACATTTGTGTAGAGCTCCTTTGGAGGAATTTCTAAGAGTTTTCTGAAGTTCAATCACCAGAGGATCTTCTGCCGGAATAACTAGAAGAATTTAGGGTTGAACGGTTCACCTCTTTCAAAAAAGTTGTGGAATTTCTGGTTGAAATTCTAATGGACCATAAGTCCAGAAAAAAAACGTAGCGTGATTCACTTTACACAATCGAGCACATTTTGTTTATGTGAGTATGTAGTGCCTACAATGTGCTACTACTACTAAGCACTACCACAAAATGCCACAAAAGTGCTTATGGACGCAGTGGAAGAAAAACAAGCACTACCTAAAATATGCTACAACTAGGCTCGCTCAAGCAGTGAGTTCAGTAATCATTAAAGATCTTCAAAAGCTTCTTTGAGTATACTGCCGTGAATCGCAAGTCATTTCCATCTGCATTTTGAGCAAAAATGGCTTAATGGACATTTTCGAACTTTCTTCGGATGATCTTTCAGCCGCGTAAATAGAAATATATAGTTTGTTCAGTAAAACGAAAAACAACACCAGTCAGATTGTCCCATAATGAAATGTAACCGCAAGTCAGTTCCATTACGAACTTGGGTACCCTCCAGTACATAACCGAACTCTGTTTTAGACAGTTTTACATTTTTCACAGTTACCTTTTCACGATTGAAACAATATGTAAAAGTTTCAAGATGATCGCAGAAGTTTTCAATTCACGGCGATTTTTTGAAGTTTTACATAGAAATCGAATTTGAAACCTTTAGAGTCCATTTCCTCAATGCCTACTTTTTACAGATGGGACTGACTTGCGATTCAGGGCAGTATATGTCATCGAATCTACAAGCGTAACTAGTGATCTCCCGCTGTAGTACGAAAAAGGTTTGTACTCACCCCCTGAAACGCCATGAAGCGCCTTGAAAAACCTTTGAAAACCCCCCTGAGACTTCTGTAAACTTCTCTTAAACTCTACTAAAGCCTTCTGAAAACCCTGAATCCTTTCGGGATGCCTTGAAACGCTTTGATTCCCTTCAGAAAACCCCCTGAGACCCTCATAGGCTTCTCTTGAACTTTGCTGAAGCTCCCTGAAACCACTTGAAAAGTTTCACCTTAAAACCCGTCACAAAACTCCCTGAGACTCCCGTAGATTTCCTTTAAATTTGCTCGTGAGTCCTCCGTTGACTTCCCTTAAAATGTACTAAAGCCCCCTAAAGCCCTCATGGAACATCTGAAACATCTCGAAACACCTTGAAACGCCTTGAAAACTTTCTTGGCTTTTGTTAAACTTTACTGAAGCCCCCAAAAACCTCAATGAATGTCTTGACTTGCCTTGGAACCTATCAGTAAACCTCCTAAGACCGAGGCAGACTTTATTTAAACTCTATTGAATCCCTTTGAAGCCCCATGAAACCTCTTGAATTCTCTCGAAACGTTATCAATCGTCTTGAAATGCACCTCTACTGAAGCCTCTAGAAACCCCCTCTCAAACTGCAATGAAACCTCTCAGAAACCCTCCCTGAGACTTCTCTTAAATTCTACCGAACCTTCCAGAATCCCCCTGAAACTTTTCGAAGCTTCTCGAAACGCCATGAAACGGCTTGATACGGCTTAAAACGCCTTAAAACGTAATTATTTCTTTTATTTATTTATTTGTGTTTTTTTTTTTGTTTAGAGAGACTTGACCGTTCTCGGCATTCGTCTCATTTATTTGTGTTTACATCAACAGACTATTTGTAGTCCCAATGATATTGAAAACTAAAAACTCTTAAAAAATGTCACAAATCACAAACAGCAATAACATTACGAATCACAATTTTTCCTACTTAAAATTATGTCAGGTTCGTGAAAAAGTAAGTGATCCTTCGCTTTAGTATGTTCCTTGTCATATGGAAGTCGAAGACTGATGCCACACGGTTGAAATACGCTGCAAACCTAGCAAAGCATTTTGTATCCCGTAATTGCTACGACGAAGTAGAAGCCTCAATAGCTGTTCCGTAGCAGTTGTGGTTGAACATTGATGTTCACTTGTTGTAGCGTAGTATCACAATCTATTCGCCCTTGTAGAGTATCGGCCACGGTCAAGGCTCTACAAACATCCCTTCGTACACACAAAGGTTGCAAGTCAATCAACTGAAACCGGCTTTCGTAACGCGGAAGGCGAAGCGGCTCCCTCTGGGATTCGATTCGCTCTGTTAGGACTCCAGATCAGCAGTCCAGCGTTGACCTGTCAAGGGAGCAGTAAAGCCTTTTTAGACAGTAAATCTCGGTGAAAATTTTCGCCACTCTAAACACAAAACCCAGGGTTCTGGATGTTTTATCGACGACATAGGATACATAGTAAAAGTGTGTTAGATGCGAGTCCAACAGCAAGCCCAAATCTTTAAGATCTTTAAGATTCATTAAAATCAACTGAAGCCCCCTGAAACCCTTATGAAGGCCCTCTGAAGATCTCTTGGAAGCCACTGAACTTCTGCACTGTTCTGAAATCCCCGGAAACGCATTGAAATTCCCCATGAAACTTTCTTAAACCCCTCTGAAACCCCACATGGCATCACTTTGAATTTTCTTAACCACTTAAACTGCCTTATACTGACCTGTAACCTGTAACGTTAAAATCAATTTAGGTAAAAGTTCCGTTTGTGTAGAGGTAGAGGTTTTTATGAACTGAACCTATGATCTAATAGATATGAAGTTTTCCGACTTTCAGTCACGGGAAAAGCATTGATAATTCTATATCACAGTCAACGTTTCTATCCTTGGGTTGGATCTTCCTCAGGGCTCGGTCTTAATCCAAGGAAGGAAGATCCAACCCAAGGATCGAAACGTTCGCAATGATATAGAATTATCAATGCCTTTCCCGTGTCTGAATGCCGCGAAACCCCATAGCAATTATAAACCCCAGTCGAATATTTCTAAAATATATGATCATAGGTCAAAATACAATAGGTCGAAGTGCAACACTTTAGGGACAAAACGTTGAAACATTATTTTTAATGGTAAATTTCCCTGGAGCAAATAATTTTCGAACTTGCGTTCTTTCGACTTTCTGTCTTTTTTTTCGTTTTAATTGTAAACAGAAAATTTGACGGTATTCTGCGACAGGCATCGTAGAAAAATTTCTGAAGAAAGTTGTGTAGAAGACTTTGAGATGGAAATCCAGAATGAGTTTCTTTTGAATTTAGTTTTAGAATGTTTTGGAATTTCTAACGAATTCTTGAAAATGTTCTTAAGGCGATCCATTTCCTTATTTTTTGGTTTTTGATTTTTATTTGATAACGAAGCAATATTTTCCAATTCGGTTTTCGTACACATGTAGAGTATAAATCAAGGTATCCCCTGATTTTTTTTCCCTGGTGGAATAGGTTTTTCGTTTTTGCAGAAACCATTTTTAAACAAAATTTCACAAAAAAAAAATGGTTTCTGCAAAAATGGAAAACATTTTCCACCACGAAAAAATAATCAGAAGATACCTTGACCTTTACTCTACATGTGTACGAAAACCGTTTTTGAAAATGTTGCTTCGTTATTTAACCCTCGAGCGATCGCGCTTTTGTATTTTGTACAACACGTTGAAAAAATCTCGCTTTTTGTACTCAGCACCAGTGTGGTGCTGACCCAGGCAGTCAACCGCGCGAGTTACGGAAGGTTAATAAAAAAATCAAATACCAGAAAAATGAGGAAATGCTTCCAGTTTCGCCTTAATGCAATTCTTTCTAATATAGTTTGTTTATTTAGGGCTCAATCACGTGTAACGCTTTACGGAGCCGAAATTCATTTCTGTATATGCAATGGAATCAAGGTTACTACTGGGAGGAGGCGGGTACTCATGCATGGCTACTCGAGGTTAGTGGGTCACATGATTGCGAGGATAGGATTTCAGGGTGCACTGCAGCTCATCCGGGAGATATCTTGGCATTTTCGTCTCCTTTGATGTTAGTATCAATTTGTTACGGGTTTTCGGCTGCTGGATGGTTCATTCTATGCAAATGCGCATCTATCGAGTAATGGTTATGGACGTAAGTCTTATTCCTTCAGAAATACCTCTAAAATTCCTCGATGAATACCTTCCGATATTGCACCAAGAATGTTTCTGGAATTTCTCTAGGTAATCTGCTTGGATATCTCTTGCTTTACGCTGATTTTTTTGGAATTCCTCAAGAAGTTCCTTCTGAGATTCCTCCAAAGATCCCTCCGAGCATGTTTCTGAGATTTATCTGTTAATCTCGTCGGGAATCAACCAGCCTCGAGCTGAATTTCCCCATAATAAAGAGTCAACAATATTAATATTCTCGTTGGATTTTCGGTCTCTTCGGAACCCCTGAAAGATTCTTATGGTATTCGTCCAGTAATTACTAGGATTTATTTTTTAAAATCTTGTGGAACTCCTTAAGAAGTTTTATCTGAGGCTTTTGTAAAAGTTCCTTTAGAAATCATATCAGGAAGGAGCTCCCCGGAAGTTTTTTTTTTCTGTGATTCATCCAGGAATTTCTTCACCGACTCCTTGAGAAGTTTCTTTTTGAATACTTTTAGGATTTTGAAATTCCTCCAGAACTACTTGTAGGTTTCCTCAAGGGGGTTCCTTCTGGAAACTGGTTTATCACTTGGTGTTCGATGAGAAATTTTTGTTTGTATACCCAAAAGAGTTCCCGAACCCTGTGGTTTCTTCGGGAGTATCTTCTTGAATTACTTCAGGAGTTTCCTCTGGAATTTACCCAGATGTCTCTTGTATGAGTTCCTCCTGTAGTTTCTACTGGGATTCCTGCAGGAGTTCAACCATGAATTGAGATTCCTCAATGAACTCTTTCTTGGTTCTATCCAAGGAATCCTCTTGAAATTCCCCTAGAAGATCCTTCGAGGCTTTTTGAGGCTGTTATTGTAAGTTTTGTTTTCTGAAAGTCTTTCATGTACTCTTTCTCGCATATAGGAAATCATCAGCTTTTTCATGAAGATCCGACCTCCGACCTTTCATGAATCCGACCTCGACACAAATTAATACGTCTATTTTGTTTAGTCTATTTAATTTGGACTGGTCAAAAAGTGCTACACATTTGCACCAGAAACTGGAACACCAGTGAAGTTGGCGTAACACAAACAAGGTAGGAAGATGATTTAAGTATAATAAACTAGAGAAAAAATAAATAAAAGGTATTAGGTTTTATGACGGTTTTCAAAACCACTTCAACACTAATTGGTCATCAAAATGCTACTTGGTACGTATATGTTCTGTCTAGATAATGAACTGCGGGTAGATGAATATTTCACTAGAGACAAAAAGGATGCATTTCCAGTTTTCCGCTGGATGATGATTCACCTGAGCGTTCATGATTAACAAAAAAATTAATCATGATTAATTATTAATGATTGAAATTCCAATTTCTGTGAGTAATGATTGAGATTAATGATTAATTTAATTTTTAGGGTGATTAATGATTATGATTTATTATTAAATTTGGTTTTATCTGTGATTAGAGATTATGATTAATCAATGAGAGTCTAATAGAGGTGGGGAAGAATATACTTCGTGTGCGTGAGATCCGTGTCTGGTGCAAAACATGTCACTACTACAAGCAAAGCGAGCTCCCATAAGAACGCGTGTCAAATAGTGACGTCACTATTTGTGTTTATATTTTTCTTTCCTTACTAATACATAGCCATCTCTTCTTCTTCCCCACCTGTCATATACTCTCATTGATGATTAATGATTAAAATTGGCTCATTGATTAATAATCATGATTATTCATGATTAATCAATCACAAACAACTGGAAATAATTGTCTTGTACCGACTTTTCGAACCCTCTAAGAAGAATACCCTCTTCGAATACGTGTTAAAAGGTTTATACCTTTTAATTCCGCCCTGGAAATGTTAAATGATTAACTATATATGAGTTATTTAAAATATTTTTGAAATTACAGAAGTAAAGTCAAGTTTTCTGTTCCCAAGTAAAGCGCTCAAGTAGTACTTTTATTAACTGATCTAGTATGAGGGGAAGTGACATTTTTCGACCCCCCCCCCTCCGTAACGCTTTTTTGTATGTATTTTTTGTATGGACCGTAACGCTCGGCCATACTCCCCCTCCCCCTAGAGCGTTACGTTATTTGTGAACGGCGCCTTATCAGAAGGCCGGCTCCAGAGGCACGTTATCCTCCATTTGGGACGTTTGAAATAATTAATTATATTACACTGGAACCTCTTTTTATGCTATAATTTATAAAAAATGTGCATACATAAAAACGGGTATAAAAAAGAGGGAAATTGAGATGGGGCCAAGAGGATTTCCAGGAAGTTCTCAGAAAGCCAATCGAAAGGGGGTTCCAAGGGTCTTCAGGGGCGTTTCAGGGGGTTGTTTCAGGGGATTTCAGGAGGATTTAAGAGCGTTCCTTTAGGTTTCATTGACATTTAATGTTATTGCGAGGATTATATGGGCGTTTCAATAGTATAAAGGGGATTTCAGAGGCTTTTCAAGGCATTTCAAAGAGTTGTAGGGTCGTTGGGGCTTAAGGTTTTTTATTTGATTATGATGCTTTCAAGGGCGTTTCAATGTGATTACGCAGGTTTCATGGTGCGTTTCGAGGCAATTCATGTGGGGGGTTTCAGAAACATTTCGTAGTTTCAGGGGCATTTCAAATTGATTACGGGGATTTCAAGGGCATTTCAATGAGATTATGGAGGATTCAAGGACAATTTAAGGCAGGTTCGAGGGTTTTCGTGAAGGGGTCTCTGAAAATCCTCTGAAATTTCCTGAAACGCCTCTTAATTCCCCCTAAACGCCCCATGGACCCTATGTAACATACCTGAGACCATCCGAAACCCCCGAAAACGCCTGCGTTACGCTTCTGGAACCCGTCGAAAATCCTCTGAAGCTTCTTGAAATGCCCCCCAAAACGCCCCTGATACCTGCTCCCAAAATCAATGTCCCCATACTTCCTGTTCTCGAGTTACCCGCATGACTCTTTCGCGGTTTTTGGAACAGTTCGAAACCGTCATTTTTTTGCCTGTAATGAAACATCCTGGAAGCCCCTGAAACGCCTTTGGACCCCCCTCCCACCGCCCCGAAAGTTCCTTGAAACGCCCCTGAGACGCCCTGGAATCCCTTGAGACCCCCTAAGACCTCATGGTACACCCTAGTACCTCTTGGAATGGCCTTGAGACCCGCTAGAACTCCCCTGGAACCCCATGAGGCCTCCTGGCATCCCTCTGAGACTATCTGAAACGCCCCTGAGACACCCTGAAGAACTTCTGAGACCTCCTAGAATCACTGAAGCCTCCTGAGAGAACCCAGAAATGCTCCTGGGATCTCCTAGTACCCCCTTGAAACTCCCCTGCAATCTCCTGGTACTCCTTTGGGACCCCCTGTGACCTCCCTTTGCTCGCCACCATAAACGCGCCGTGGCCATAGTTAGCGTCATTATGACATTTATGCACAATATTGATTCTAAGTATAGCTCACCCTCTTTTTATGTAGGAAATAAAAAGGTGCATAAATTGAAAGTGCATAAAAATAACCTGCATAAAAAAGGTTTTAGTACTTAGAACAGCATTTAAACTAATTCAAATTGGATCATGTATTTTATTTGGTGAATAATTTTTAATGATGAATGATTAATGATTGATTAAATTATTTTCCGTATGATTATGATTACTACTATTACTACTACTTACTATGAATTATGATTAATCATTAACGCTCTGTAATTGGATGACAAACCAACGTAACCTAAAACTAGGACTCACTCAAGGATAACTCCCATGTATATTATCGATTATCGCGGTTAGCCGTTTCTGAGATAGCCTTCACTGACTGTTGGCGCGCATAATGTGGGTTAAGAGGTAGTGGAAACTTTTACGGCAGTTCAGATTTCTATCAACCGACGTATCGATAAGAGTGTCAATTAATAATTGTAACCGGCTCCGAGAGGGAAGAGATTCCCGCTGGCTTTTTACGGAAAATTAAATTTTCCATTCCAGTCGAGTTTTGGGGCATGATGCAGTGCTGTGCAGTGCAGATGGATTTGATGACAAAAAGTTGGATGACAAAATGTCAGAATAGATAAAAGGTCGATAGGTTGAAGGTCGAAAAGAGAAAGGTCAAACGTTCATATGAAGTGTCACAAGGTGTAAAGTGTAACATTGACAGGTCGACATCGTTTTTCGAACCTTAAGTTCTGATATTTGTTCATGAGAATCCCAAACATCCTTTTTAATCCCAAACATCCTTTTGTAATCCCAAACATCCTTTTTAACTTTCTTTCGGTTTGAAAATTTGACGTTTTGTACTTTCGATGCTCTGCTCTTTGAATGTTTTGTCAAATACCAAAACTTGGATATTAGATGTCGAGAAATAAAATGTTCACTGAATAACTACAATGTTGAAATAAACATTCAATTATGAAATATAAGGAAAACAACTGCATGAAGAAGACTAAAGGAGGGACTAAATCAGTATGATTTTTGGTTGTTTTATTCTCTTTTTAGCGAGAAAGGTATAAGGTGCAAGGATGGGATCATTCATTTGCAACCAGTTAAATTCACTTGCTGTTAACTCGCTTCAGAAACATCGTAGCAAAAATCAATGTATGGAACACATTTTCATTTTTGTTTTACCTGAAACTTTGTAGAACAATGTACTAGCGTAGCATCAATAATTAGGTCAACAGAAACCAGCAAACGCAACTCTCCACGGCGTGAATGTAATTTACATTCACGGCGTGGAGAGTTGCCTTCACAGCTCGCTCACGACTTTGGTATGCGTGTGCGACCCTAATGTCATTCGGTAAACTTTCAGATAAAGCTACAAGGTTAAATTCATCCATACATTGTTTTTTGATAGCATGCTTCTGAACTGAGATAGTAGCAAGTGAATGTAATTCTTTGCAAATGAATGATCCCATCCCTGATAAGGTGTACTGTTGTGGTTTGTAAGACTAACGTCCAAAATCAAATTCGTTGAATGTCAAACCCAGTTCTTCGAACCATCAGCGTTCTAATCACATCGACGCTGATTAAAACCAAATTTGTACCACCCTGTCTTGACGCTTTCTGATTCGCTCCACCGCTCTACAGTCTCTTAAACTAAACTTCGTTTTGCGACCATCATCACATCACTGATTGATATGGATGTGATTGTCATGACTCATGGCATGACGTCACGAATCCCATTCGTTTCGCATAGCTCCGTTAGAACGCACTCACTTTGTCCTTCGTTACTGCTCAGAGATGTTGATTCTCAGCAACTGCCGTCACTACAAAGAGATGAAAGGTGAAATCCACGAAAATGCGTGTCATTTAGCTTGCGAGGGTGATATCAGAAATCGGATCGGACGATTCTCGTGATAGTCACGATAGCTCGCAGCAATGGTAAAATTGTCATTTTTATTGTTTTGCCCCTTCAACGTTCATTACCCAAAACCAGATAAGCCAAAACAGTCACAAGATTTGCCATGTATATTAAGTATTTTGTATGTGGACTTTCGCCTTTCGATATTGTATACTAGAAACCGTTGTGATGCTCCTAAATCGATTGCATACAGTTGCAGCTGTGCATTATTGTCCGCGCGTCCATCAATAATCTCAGCTAGTCATGGTGAGGTAATCGTTGATGACGGCTGCCATCACTGTAAGCGAATTTGATTGATGAAGTTCCGTTGTTGCCCGTCTGCACTATACTAACTGCACGGGTTGCATACAGTCGGTCACTGTCGAGTTCCACTGCGAAATGAAATTCTCAGTTTATCTGACAGGCGAAATGAAGCCTCACTAATTGGGGTCATCGTCTGTTCACGAGATGGATGAGAGTTAATTTGTGTCGGTGGTGTGTAGAAGGTGTACATTATATTGTCATTGCTCTAAATCCGGTGAACATCGTTGATGTGTTGTTCTATGCTATTTTAATGTTTCATGCAGAACCATGCACATTAGCATAGGTTATATGTATCAGGTATCAGGTATCAGAAGACTGGCTCCAGAGGCACGTTATCCTCCATTTGGGACATTTGTGCCATCGCCATACGTATAAGCCTATTTCATCATTTACCTGAGGGAGCATGGGACAACGGGTGGGAATTAGGAAAGGGAAAGGGAAAGGTGATGAAATAGGAAGGAGTACCCTAGAAGAGGGAATGAACGCATAAGCGCAACGAGAGCTCATAGCCCATACCACAACGGGTTTAATCAATGCCCTGAAAAGGACACTGTAAAACGCATAAGAGTAAAGAGAGCCTATAGCTCATTGGAGGTAGCTTGTGACGTCATGCGACTTTCAATATGACATTGAAAGGCGCGGCATCGAAAGCATCCTCAATATTCAAGAAATCACCCAAGAAAAAACTACGTTTGAGCGAGTACTTTCTTGAAAACGTATACAACTTTGGTGTAAAAGAGTCACTGTGGACATCCCAAATTGGGAGGTATGTGAGTTCACATGAATAGCCATGTCAGCCAGACGAACATCACAGATGTGATAATCGACAATGCGTTTTAAGCATTTCAGAAAGAACGAGGTAACCAGGAACTCATTCCTTCTTTATACAACGCACGCACCCTTTCGGGATAAAACTATGGAGTAATTTCACGCCATGAAATTATCCCATAGAAAATTACAAGAGTTCAAAACATGTTTGAAATACTCAAATCCCTCTGGAGAAAAATAGGACAAAACACCATTTGCTCCTGGAGATTTGAAGTAAGCAGAGCGTTTTAGTGCCCACTAAGTCAATTATATAGCTATAATTCTCTGGCGGAAGCTAAAGATCCGTAACTATACAAAAGACTGGTTTATCCGAAGATATTTTGAACTTCAAACTTAACAGATCAGAGTTCCATTCAGGAATACCTCTTGCGGTCCGCACAGACCGCAGAGGACAAGCTTCTTTCAAAGCAATAGTAATGGTATACCACAATGGAGGGCGTTGTAGCAAAGCAAGCAAAGCAAAGCAAAGATAACCGTACACATCGTAGTTGCTACTCCGTGATTGACCAGAACAATCGAAGTTGCACAGAGAGCCAATGAATGTGAAAGCTTGGGACTAGCTAACCATTCTCAATGTGCACAATTCGAGAGTTCAGCTATTTAAAGTCAATAACGGCGCTGGCCACGTCCTTACGGTCATCAGGAAAGGGAAGGAATGTTAGTTCGACAACCGTTGCTACTAGAAACCGTGGAATCCACAGCATCCCCACAGTTGTCACGGGAAGGAATGGTGGTTAGTAGGGTAGGGTAAGGTGTGGATCTAGGAGCCACCTCTGTTAGGTGATATGATCCACTAGTTATATGGAAATACACGTCGCGGTCTTCATCACGATTATGATTTATTTGATCACGATGACTACTGATCCCGGATTTCGTGCTCGCGTTTCCATCGCCCTACCGTGGAAACCGACTGATCTACGATTATTGTAGCGCGATTCTGAACCCGGATTTTTCACTCGCACTTCCATCGCCCTACCGAGAAAACCGACTGACCAACGAATATTGTAGCGCGATTCTGATCCCGGATTTTTCACTCGCACCCCCATCACTCTTACCTGAAAATTGTCTGCCATTCGAAAATTCTCAAGCTAATCTGATTCCGCATTCCACACTCGCGCTTGCATGGCTCTACCGAGAAAATCGACTGATCAACGAATATTGTAGCGCGATTCTGATCCCGGATTTTTCACTCGCACTTCCATTGCCCTATCGAGAAAACCGACTGACCAACGAATATTGTACCGCGATTCTGATCCCGGATTTTTCACTCGCACTTCCATCGCCCTACCGTGGAAACCGACTGGCCAACGAATATTGTAGCGCGATTCTGAACCCGGATTTTTCACTCGCACTTCCATCACTCTTACCTGAAAATTGTCAGCCATTCGAAAATTCTCAAGCTAATCTGATTCCGCATTCCAAACTCGCGCTTGCATGGCTCTACCGAGAAAACCGACTGACCAACGAATATTGTAGCGCGATTCTGATCCCGGATTTTTCACTCGCACTTCCATCGCCCTATCGAGAAAACCGACTCGGTATACCACAATGGAGGGCGTTGTAGGTACAAAACCACAATGAAACTCTATTGGAGTAGCAATGGAAGCGAGTTATCTATAAAATGTGGTCGCAAACAATTAGTACAGGTTCCCTAGTTTATTGAGCAGGGACGCCTGAATACGCAAATTTTGCGAAGGAACACTAAAAAGTGCAAAGAAGGTCAAATGAAGACTCCTCATCTGACACATGCCATTCAGTCAACTCATGACAAATTCTGTTAATGCAGAGTTGGGTTAGGTGCAATTCTATGTTAAGTTATCCATGAACTGTACTATGTACCTAAGTAATCCATCAAACTGAAGCATCTCAAATTATTGTTTGAGCTATTTCAGATGATGTAACCATCGTATCAATACTGTCAAATATCAGCGAAAAGATGCTGAATACAAGAGCTTGCTTGAAGGCATCCATAAGGAAAGGTTGAAACATACTAAGATATAGCATGCTCGAGGCACGACACTTCATTTATAATGAAAGAAGCAAAACTGGGGTTACAAGGTAAACTACATATACAGAAGTTATCCTACGAAAATGAACTTTTTGAAGTAGAGCCACTTGGGCTACGCTTTTTACGTTGAAAATTGATCTGAGGTTTCCTAGCCGTAGCCACCCAAACTAGACAGGATTACACTCTTCACAATCACAGCATAAAAAGGAAACATCAACGACAAACCAAATCGGTGTCAATTGAAAAACGCCAATGGCGAAAACGCCTTAAGCGAACCCATATAGGTGGTAATGTATGCTAATTTACAGCATTTGAATAATCCCGCCCATATTTAGTTTCAAATTTGAGGCTTAAGAAGGGCACTGATTATCTCGGAGAAACGCAAGGTCCACTGCACCATTGCTCCGGTTAGCGCAGTAAGGGCGTAATACTGTGGATGACGCCCTAATTCTCCACAAGTTCCGTTTGTGGTTAGGTTTTTATTAGACCCCCAAAAAATCCTTTGGGAAGCTTTTTGGGAGGACCATCTTAGTAACCCAGAAATTATTTTTTAGTATGGAAAAAATTACCTCCATGAGTCGATATCGAGTAGAGGAGCATCGACTCATGGAGGTTCGACTGTACATATCAATGTTTGCTACGACGGCAGGACGTCTTGAATACGGACGTTTGGCTAAGTAGAAAATTGGTTAATTATCGATTACTTACGTAATACATTACTTAAGCCGAAGCTTCCGCATTGTAACAGTAGCTGTTTTTATCTAATTCATATACTTGTAATACCGAGAATAAGACATTATCACGAAGACACAATCATGCCATACGCAGTCTTTATTAAATTAAGAGATCGTCGTCGGTCGCGTCCTCGTTGGACCCGCTCTGGAGATAACGACGAGTCACTGTCGCGGCCGCCGCCGGCTGGCAGCCCATTCAGCCAAAACATCTCTACTTATCTACTTGGTCATGATTCGCAAAGTGCGTTCCTCAAAGAAGCTTCCTCACCTTATTCTTGTGTGGTGAACGTTCCGCAAGTCACGACCACTGGCACTGGCACTGAGGTTGTCGTAAAGTCGCAAAGTACCGGTACTAAAAAAAATGATTCACCTTCTCGACATCATCAGACGGGAACTCATTGTTTGTCTTTTTCAGATGATATCGCACACTACTGGTACAGGTGGTACTGGTGGTACACCCCCACGCGGCCACATACCTACCATTCTATATGTGTTACGCAGCGTAGGTTTTAATGAAGATTGCGTCCGGAATTGAGTGATGATGCCGATGCCAAGCGACTGTTTCATTGTTTGACAGAATCATGCTCTGCTGTAGCTAGTCTCGGAATAGCACAATGGCTCGCTCTTAATTCAATTAGCAAGGATGTTCTTCATCAGTAGCATCGGCCTTCTTCATCAGTGTGGAGATTTGGCATTTTGCTGGAACATCCGCAGTAGAAGAATTTTGGTTTGGAAGCTTGTCAATTCACAGTGGGAAAAAACTGAAGAAAACTCGTTAAATTGTATTTCTGTTTTCTGTCTATGGACATTTCCTTAGTTTTTGCCAACTGTACCTAGGTACACGTCACGACCGAGTCGGATTTACACTCCGCACCAAACAGCAACCGGTCACGACAGCTAGATTAACACATTCGGAATGACCGGTGGTGGTGGTTTGCGCTGTTGCGGCGCAGACTGCTCCAAAAATGACCTGAAGCGTTCAATGCAAAAGCTGCAGGCAGGCACCATCAGAGTGCATTGCTATTGCATATAGAAACGTACTTCATTAGCAAGTCTAATAATAATGGTACGTGTTGCAATTTTCTAATTTGCACCTCGATTGCATTGAGGTGTGTCGATTCTCCTCCTTGTCTATTCGGGGCTGGAGGTCAAAGGCAAACAAATAGGTTTTATTTGGGCACAAAGGTCTTTGTAATTATCTGACTTCCATTCCACGGTGGTGGTCGTTCTGTAAGGATACTACTAAAAATAGCACAGTTTCCCATCGTCGTAGCCAAAGCATACGTGAAAATTGCCAACCGGCGTTGATAATGACGATGATAGCGTTGCATAATGGTCCAGAAGTTTTGCGTCCAAAACATAAGGGAACGACGACGCGTATTCGTTTGATTCGCAGTTGCACAACTCACTGAGTACCTTCTTGGCTAAATCAGTAAACGCGCAGCTACGAAACAACACCATGCAGAGGTTCAAATCCCGCTCTCATCATTCGCGGTGTTAGCGCCGGATGTATTCGAATCTCGACTCTGAACCACTGAGCTGAAAATCATGCTGTGATCCAGTTGGGACGTTATACCAAGGCAAAGAATAACTACACGTCGCCATTCATAATAATCGATATTCTAACGGTAGTTATAAGGATTCCGCCATGTGGTTTTCGTTCCATAAAAAGTGGTCATTATATTCGTAACCACGAATATAGGACACTGACGGACGGACGATTAACTGGGTTTGTTGGCGGGCGGCATGGAGCACCGGTTCGTGGCAATCGTCACATTTGAACTCCCACCCGGAACGAGTCAAGTATACGCCACTACTGGTAGTGGCGCAAACGAATGCTTTAATCGTGTGAGCCGAAATAATGCGCTGCCACACCACATGGGGAGAAATGAGGAAAAGCGAGCTGATATTCATTCACCTAACGGGGGAACTGTTCTGTCTTAGTCTCCAACTGAATTAAATTTCAGAAGTTCATTCGATGTGAAAACACTTGTTTGCACTCTATCAAGTATAAGTAGGTCGACCACATATGGCAGGAATCTTTCCGGATTTCTGGGAGGAATCTCTCCGGATTCCTGGTAGAAATCTCTCCGGATTCCTGGGAGAAATCTCCAGATTCCTGGAAGGAATCTCTCCAGATTCCTGGGAGTAATATCTCCAGATTCCTGGGAGGAATCTCTCCAGATTCCTGGGAGGAATCTCTTCGGATTCCTGGGAGGAATCTCGCCAGATTCCTGGGAGGAATCTCGCCAGATTCCTGGGAGGAATCTCTCCAGATTCCTGGGAGGAATCTCCCCGGATTCCTGGGAGAAATCTCTCCGAAATCCTGGGAGGAAGCTCTTCGGATTCTTGGGAGGAATCTCTCCGGATTCCTGGAAGGAATCTCTCCGGATTCCTGGGAGGAATCTCTCCGGATTTCTGGAAGGAATCTCTCCGGATTCCTGGGATGAAGCTCTTCGGATTCCTGGGAGGAATCTCTCCAGATTCCTGGGAGGAATCTCTCCAGATTCCTGGGAGGAATCTATCCAGATTCCTAGGAGTAAACTTTTCAGATTCCTCGGAGGAATCTCCAGATTTCTGGGAGGAACCTCTTCAGACTCCTGAGAAGAATCTCTCCAGATTCCTAAGAGAAATCTCCAGATTCCTGGGAGGAATTTAGAGATTTCTGGAGGAATCTTTTCAAATTCCTAGCAGGAATCTCTTCGGATTCCTGGGAGGAATCTCTCCGGATTCCTGGGAAGAATCTCCAGATTCCTGAGAGGAATCTCTCTTGATTTCTGGGAGAGATCTCTTCAGATTTCTGCGAAGGAATTCTACAGATTCCTGTGAGAATTCTCTCCAGATTCCTGTAAGGAATCTCTCCAGATTCCTGGTAGGAATCTCTTCAGATTCCTGGGAGGAATCGGTCCAGATTCCTGGGAGGAATCTCTCCAGATTCCTGGGAGGAATCTCTCCAGATTCCTGGGAGGAATCTCTCCAGATTCCTGGGAGGAATCTCTCCAGATTCCTGGGAGGAATCTCTCCAGATTCCTGGGAGGAATCTCTCCAGATTCCTGGGAGGAGTCTCTCCAGATTCCTGGGAGGAATCTCCAGATTCCTGGGAGGAATCTCTCCCGATTCCTGGGAGGAATCTCTCCCGATTCCTGGGAGGAATCTCTCCCGATTCCTGGGAGGAATCTCTCCCGATTCCTGGGAGGAATCTCTCCCGATTCCTGGGAGGAATCTCTCCAGATTCCTGGGAGGAATCTCTCCAGATTCCTGGGAGGAATCTCTCCAGTTTCCTGGGAGGAATCTCTCCAGTTTCCTGGGAGGAATCTCTCCAGTTTCCTGGGAGGAATCTCTCCAGATTCCTGGGAGGAATCTCTCCAGATTCCGGGGAGGAATCTCTCCAGCTTCCTGGGAGGAATCTCTCCAGATTCCTGGGAGGAATCTCTCCAGATTCCTGGGAGGAATCTCTCCAGATTCCTGGGAGGAGTCTCTCCAGATTCCTGGGAGGAATCTCCAGATTCCTGGGAGGAATCTCTCCCGATTCCTGGGAGGAATCTCTCCCGATTCCTGGGAGGAATCTCTCCCGATTCCTGGGAGGAATCTCTCCCGATTCCTGGGAGGAATCTCTCCAGATTCCTGGGAGGAATCTCTCCAGATTCCTGGGAGGAATCTCTCCAGATTCCTGGGAGGAATCTCTCCAGATTCCTGGGAGGAATCTCTCCAGATTCCTGGGAGGAATCTCTCCAGATTCCTGGGAGGAATCTCTCCAGATTCCTGGGAGGAATCTCTCCAGATTCCTGGGAGGAATCTCTCCAGATTCCTGGGAGGAATCTCTCCAGATTCCTGGGAGGAATCTCCAGATTCCTGGGAGGAATCTCTCCAGATTCCTGGGAGGAATCTTTCCAGATTCCTGGGAGGAATCTCTCCAGATTCCTGGGAGGAATCTCTCCAGATTCCTGGGAGGAATCTCTCCAGATTCCTGGAAGGAATCTCTCCAGATTCCTGGGAGGAATCTCTCCAGATTCCTGGGAGGAATCTCTCCAGATTCCTTGGAGAAATCTCTCCAGATTCCTTGGAGAAATCTCTCCAGATTCCTGGAAGGGTTCTCTCTCCAGATCACTGCGAGGAATCTCTCCAGATTGCTGGGATAAATCTCCAGGTTCCTGAGAGATATCTCTCCAGGTTCCTGAGAGATATCTCTCCAGATTCCTGGGAGGAATCTCTCCCGATTCCTGGGAGGAATCTCTCCCGTTTCCTGGGAGGAATCTCTCCCGATTCCTGGGAGGAATCTCTCCCGATTCCTGGGAGGAATCTCTCCCGATTCCTGGGAGGAATCTCTCCAGATTTCTGGGAGGAGTCTCTCCAGATTCCTGGGAGGAATCTCCAGATTCCTGGGAGGAATCTCTCCCGATTCCTGGGAGGAATCTCTCCCGATTCCTGGGAGGAATCTCTCCCGATTCCTGGGAGGAATCTCTCCCGATTCCTGGGAGGAATCTCTCCCGATTCCTGGGAGGAATCTCTCCCGATTCCTGGGAGGAATCTCTCCAGATTCCTGGGAGGAATCTCTCCAGATTCCTGGGAGGAATCTCTCCAGATTCCTGGGAGGAATCTCTCCAGATTCCTGGGAGGAATCTCTCCAGATTCCTGGGAGGAATCTCTCCAGATTCCTGGGAGGAATCTCCAGATTCCTGGGAGGAATCTCTCCAGATTCCTGGGAGGAATCTTTCCAGATTCCTGGGAGGAATCTCTCCAGATTCCTGGGAGGAATCTCTCCAGATTCCTGGGAGGAATCTCTCCAGATTCCTGGGAGGAATCTCTCCAGATTCCTGGGAGGAATCTCTCCAGATTCCTGGGAGGAATCTCTCCAGATTCCTTGGAGAAATCTCTCCAGATTCCTTGGAGAAATCTCTCCAGATTCCTGGAAGGGTTCTCTCTCCAGATCACTGCGAGGAATCTCTCCAGATTGCTGGGATAAATCTCCAGGTTCCTGAGAGATATCTCTCCAGGTTCCTGAGAGATATCTCTCCAGATTCCTGGGAGGAATCTCTCCCGATTCCTGGGAGGAATCTCTCCCGATTCCTGGGAGGAATCTCTCCCGATTCCTGGGAGGAATCTCTCCCGATTCCTGGGAGGAATCTCTCCCGATTCCTGGGAGGAATCTCTCCAGATTCCTGGGAGGAGTCTCTCCAGATTCCTGGGAGGAATCTCCAGATTCCTGGGAGGAATCTCTCCCGATTCCTGGGAGGAATCTCTCCCGATTCCTGGGAGGAATCTCTCCCGATTCCTGGGAGGAATCTCTCCCGATTCCTGGGAGGAATCTCTCCCGATTCCTGGGAGGAATCTCTCCCGATTCCTGGGAGGAATCTCTCCAGATTCCTGGGAGGAATCTCTCCAGATTCCTGGGAGGAATCTCTCCAGATTCCTGGGAGGAATCTCTCCAGATTCCTGGGAGGAATCTCTCCAGATTCCTGGGAGGAATCTCTCCAGATTCCTGGGAGGAATCTCCAGATTCCTGGGAGGAATCTCCAGATTCCTGGGAGGAATCTCTCCAGATTCCTGGGAGGAATCTCTCCAGATTCCTGGGAGGAATCTCTCCAGATTCCTGGGAGGAATCTCTCCAGATTCCTGGGAGGAATCTCTCCAGATTCCTGGGAGGAATCTCTCCAGATTCCTGGGAGGAATCTCTCCAGATTCCTGGGAGGAATCTTTGCAGATTCCTGGGAGGAATCTCTCCAGATTCCTGGGAGGAATCTCTCCAGATTCCTGGGAGGAATCTCTCCAGATTCCTTGGAGAAATCTCTCCAGATTCCTGGAAGGGTTCTCTCTCCAGATCACTGCGAGGAATCTCTTCAGATTGCTGGGATAAATCTCCAGGTTCCTGAGAGATATCTCTCCAGATTCCTGGGAAGAATCTCTCCAGAATCCTGGAAGTAATCTCCACTGATTCCTGAGTATTCTCCTGAGAGGAATCTCTACAGAGTTGATCTTGATTTTCCGCAGAAGATCTGCCAGCAATTGAATTCAAGCAATAATTCTCAGGTGCGTGACTTGGATTATGCTAGAGTTGTCGTACAAAGAAGTGAAATTGACCAATTGTTCTCAGACAGCCTTGCTCTTGTTGAAGTTCTGAGCAACCACTCCTAAAAGTTGTAAGTGGAAGGCTGCAAATGAACTTCATCTTAGGATGCAGTAATGTTGTCAACTATATCACAACAAAACCCACCCTAGTGAATTTCTACACTGTGCTTCAACCTTTCCGGACCACTCATAAAGTAAAAATTGGCGCATTATTTATGTCTCTATTCGAAGCCCACATACACACGGTTTCGGTTGACGCGATCCTATAGCTTCTACCATGAATGCAACCGGCGCAGCGACAGCTGGTATGTGGGAGGTCGAGCGCGCTTATCTATGACGACGACGATGATGATGATGATGACGGCGGTGGCAGTGCAGGGGCGAGGACGACACGACGACATTTGGCTTTTGCTGCTATATTTGGGTGGAGAATGCCCTTACAGTTCTACGTGATGATGTCGACGACGTGATGGGCCTTCTGACTCCTATACATACTCGTCGTCACATCAGTTTGGGATCACTGCTGGTGGTTTAGCTCTATGGCACTTTGTTGGGACTCTTGGATGAGAGAATACGTTTCTGGCGGATGATGGGTCGCGAAAATGCGGCACAAGCGGTGCAAAAACAATCAACCATGACACAACTTGGGCAGATGGTGGAGTTATTTTATGATCTGTTTGACCTAGAGCAGCGTTTCTCAAACTATGGGTCGCGACCCACTGGTGGGTCGTGGGCTGAAATTTGGTGGGTCGCGAAAGCTTGAGCGATACTGTATAAATACCTTACTTACTGTAAGAAAAATTTGAAATTAGCAAGTACTCTCTTATGGAATTGGCAGAGATATTTCAAGGAACTAGATTTTTCCTTAATTAAATTGAATTTTGCTAGTATGAGTCTTCGCCCGACGAATGTTGATCATTGAAGCTACTGTCTAAAGATGCTGAGAAAATTTCAGATTTTTTTGTTCTGAAAAATTGTTTTCTTAACAGATTTTTGAGTTTTTTTTTAAGATTTACATGACAAGTTCAGTAGTTTGAATTTCAGAAAAAAATGAATACTTATGTAAATAACAATCAGCATTAACATTACCAAATTTCGACAAGAAACCACCGAACGTTAGGTAATCCTCGCCGAACTTCGGTAAATCTTAATTTCAGTACAATTTTGATAATCTGAACTTTTACAGATATCAGAATAGAAATTAAACAAATCATATTATAAGCGTATTAGTATCTTTGCAAAATATTCAATTGGTTTATAAGGAATTTAAGGGACAATATTTTCCAAAGTTGTCCTCAGCCTGTCCAAAATACATGAATTACCCTAGACTTCCTTTCATTTGAAAGTAAATTTTAAAAGTTCTTCAAAAGCGTTAAATTTTCACTATGCCTTCAAAGAGTTCGTATAAACTAGCTGTTTTCTTTCTCTCTAAAATATTGTATAGATTACCTAAAATCTGTGAAGTCTTGTTTTGTTGCATGGAGCCAGACTGGGGTTCAATTTGCATTAGAAACATGCCAACTTATCTCAAATTCTTAAGACCACTTGAAACTGAACGCTTGGGTCAGCCTAAGTTTTCAAAAATGGCTTATGTTATGTGCTGGTGGGTCGCCAACTTCTATTGCAATCCAAAGTGGGTCACAAGCTGAAAAAGTTTGAGAACCCCTGACCTAGAGAGAGTTAGGGGGAGCTGTTCTTGAAGTGGATGGATCTTTTAGGGAAGCAAAAACTAGTAATTTATTTTTGTGTAGGAAATGTTACGTTAGAAGAGAAGCAATCCTTCACATTGTGTGATTAAGAAACCACATATGGTACAAATTATTTATAACTGATACTTTCGTTGTTTTGGAACCCTCAAACGTACACTTTTCCTGAAAATTTTGTCGAAATATTTACGCTGAAAAAGTTTGTCGTCGAAGTATGCCAACCAACACTATGGAGTGTGCGGTAGTTCGGCAGCAGCAAAGTTTCGCGCGCTCGCTTTGCTAGATTTTTGCGATTTTTTTTTTCTCTGCGGGGCTCCGACGACGGGGACGGGACGCCAAGCAGTCAGTAGTGTGCGGTAGTTCGGCAGCAGCAAAGTTTCGCGCGCTCGCTTTGCTAGATTTTTGCGATTTTTTTTCCTCTTCCCTCTGCGGGGCTCCGACGACGGGACGCCAAGCAGTCAGTAGTGTGCGGTAGTTCGGCAGCAGCAAAGTTTCGCGCGCTCGCTTTGCTAGATTTTTGCGATTTTCTTTCCCCTTCTCTCTGCGGGGCTCCGACGACCGGACGCCAAGCAGTCAGTAGTGTGCGGTAGTTCGGCAGCAGCAAAGTTTCGCGCGCTCGCTTTGCTAGATTTTTGCGATTTTTTTTCCTCTTCCCTCTGCGGGGCTCCGACGACGGGACGCCAAGCAGTCAGTAGTGTGCGGTAGTTCGGCAGCAGCAAAGTTTCGCGCGCTCGCTTTGCTAGATTTTTGCGATTTTTTTTCCTCTTCCCTCTGCGGGGCTCCGACGACGGGGACGGGACGCCAAGCAGTCAGTAGTGTGCGGTAGTTCGGCAGCAGCAAAGTTTCGCGCGCTCGCTTTGCTAGATTTTTGCGATTTTTTTTCCTCTTCCCTCTGCGGGGCTCCGACGACGGGACGCCAAGCAGTCAGTAGTGTGCGGTAGTTCGGCAGCAGCAAAGTTTCGCGCGCTCGCTTTGCTAGATTTTTGCGATTTTCTTTCCCCTTCTCTCTGCGGGGCTCCGACGACCGGACGCCAAGCAGTCAGTAGTGTGCGGTAGTTCGGCAGCAGCAAAGTTTCGCGCGCTCGCTTTGCTAGATTTTTGCGATTTTTTTTCCTCTTCCCTCTGCGGGGCTCCGACGACGGGGACGGGACGCCAAGCAGTCAGTAGTGTGCGGTAGTTCGGCAGCAGCAAAGTTTCGCGCGCTCGCTTTGCTAGATTTTTGCGATTTTTTTTCCTCTTCCCTCTGCGGGGCTCCGACGACGGGACGCCAAGCAGTCAGTAGTGTGCGGTAGTTCGGCAGCAGCAAAGTTTCGCGCGCTCGCTTTGCTAGATTTTTGCGATTTTCTTTCCCCTTCTCTCTGCGGGGCTCCGACGACCGGACGCCAAGCAGTCAGTAGTGTGCGGTAGTTCGGCAGCAGCAAAGTTTCGCGCGCTCGCTTTGCTAGATTTTTGCGATTTTTTTTCCTCTTCCCTCTGCGGGGCTCCGACGACGGGGACGGGACGCCAAGCAGTCAGTAGTGTGCGGTAGTTCGGCAGCAGCAAAGTTTCGCGCGCTCGCTTTGCTAGATTTTTGCGATTTTTTTTCCTCTTCCCTCTGCGGGGCTCCGACGACGGGACGCCAAGCAGTCAGTAGTGTGCGGTAGTTCGGCAGCAGCAAAGTTTCGCGCGCTCGCTTTGCTAGATTTTTGCGATTTTCTTTCCCCTTCTCTCTGCGGGGCTCCGACGACCGGACGCCAAGCAGTCAGTAGTGTGCGGTAGTTCGGCAGCAGCAAAGTTTCGCGCGCTCGCTTTGCTAGATTTTTGCGATTTTTTTTCCTCTTCCCTCTGCGGGGCTCCGACGACGGGACGCCAAGCAGTCAGTAGTGTGCGGTAGTTCGGCAGCAGCAAAGTTTCGCGCGCTCGCTTTGCTAGATTTTTGCGATTTTTTTTCCTCTTCCCTCTGCGGGGCTCCGACGACGGGGACGGGACGCCAAGCAGTCAGTAGTGTGCGGTAGTTCGGCAGCAGCAAAGTTTCGCGCGCTCGCTTTGCTAGATTTTTTTTTCCTCTTCCCTCTGCGGGGCTCCGACGACGGGACGCCAAGCAGTCAGTAGTGTGCGGTAGTTCGGCAGCAGCAAAGTTTCGCGCGCTCACTTTGCTAGATTTTTGCGATTTTTTTTCCTCTTCCCTCTGCGGGGCTCCGACGACGGGACGCCAAGCAGTCAGTAGTGTGCGGTAGTTCGGCAGCAGCAAAGTTTCGCGCGCTCGCTTTGCTAGATTTTTGCGATTTTTTTTCCTCTTCCCTCTGCGGGGCTCCGACGACGGGACGCCAAGCAGTCAGTAGTGTGCGGTAGTTCGGCAGCAGCAAAGTTTCGCGCGCTCGCTTTGCTAGATTTTTGCGATTTTTTTCCTCTTCCCTCTGCGGGGCTCCGACGACGGGACGCCAAGCAGTCAGTAGTGTGCGGTAGTTCGGCAGCAGCAAAGTTTCGCGCGCTCGCTTTGCTAGATTTTTGCGATTTTTTTTTCCTCTTCTCTCTGCGGGGCTCCAACGACGGGACGAGTGTGCGCGCGCCGTGGTTCGAGTCGGTTCCGAATTTTTCGCTTCCCTTCGGCGCTAGTTTCCAATACACTTTTGATTGATAATAAATATTTTCTTTCATTTTTTGCATTTACACAAAAGAGTGAAAAATGTTACTTCGGGTTCGCCGGTCGAGAAAAAATCCGGGCGCCGACAAGTGAGTCGCGTTCAGTGTATTTCTGTGTGGAATAGACTAAAGGTTTCTGCTCCCTAGTGGAGTGGAGACGCGCGATAGAATTTTCTTTTTGGCTAGTTTTTGCGTCGAAAAGTGATCGGTTGTTAACGGCGGTTTGTGTATATTGATCCATTGTCAAATCATATCACCAACCATAGGTGACTCCCGGACTGACAATGTACCTTACCCTACTAACAAAAATTCCTTCCTGAGACAAACCTGGAGATGCAGCGATTCGCGGTCTTTTTAACAACGTTTGGCTTACTAACATTCCCTTCCATCCTCGATGACCGTAAGGACGTGGCCGGCGCCGTTATTGACCTTATTAAAGTTGAGAGCTCTCGAACTGTGTACATTGAGAATAGTAAGCTAGTCCCAAGCCCTATTCATTGGTTCCTTGTGCAATTTCGATTGCTCTGGTCAATCACGGAGTAGCAACTACGAATTGTGCGGTCATCTATGCTCATGCTCATGCTCATGCTCAAGTATGCCAACCAACACTATGTCTGTACTACAAAAGTGCAAAAAAAAAACGCCATCAACATTAAATCGGCTATAATCAGCTTAAGGGTTTTCAGCAGTCTGGGCAGAGCAAACAACAATAAAAGGCAATTTGCTACTGCTCTAGATTGCTATTTCTTTGAAAGTGACGTCACCGGGAGGTATTCATGAATGGCGACTACGACAGAACGTTATGCCAACACGTCACAGCGAAATTCGATTAGTGCTAAATCAAAGCTTAGGGAGGGGTATTTTGACTGCGTGCTATTCGACTGAAATTTGCTATTTTGGGAAACGTAAATTGCGAAGTTCGCTGGAAGCACAGCGAATTACAATCAGTCGGTTCGCTGATTTCGGTTCTCGGAAGACAATTCAGTGCATGACCTGTTTTTCAAGGTTTTCTGAATAATACGTTTTAAATAACTTCAAGTATACAAGTAGATTGGCTGTAGAGGCACACGTGAAAAAAACTTCGTCCCAATATTTCTAAACAAAACATCACGAATGAAGAAACTTGCAACTCAATTATATTTGTGATTTAGATCTCGTAAACGTGATATCAGATAACCATATCTTACGAGCACCAATCATAAATTCAAGAACTCAGTTCCCGTCAGTTCAATCTAAACAACCCCTTACTCTACTCACAGGTGAATAATTCCTTCCAAGCAACACAAAAACAGGACAACAACTATGTATAACTAACGCAAACTATATCCATCACCACCACCACCGACCTCAAAGAAGAATACACGTTCTAACTGCAGTTTGCTGTGAAACTTTTTCCGCCCATTTCTTTTCGGCAACGGAACCGCATTGAAAACAGCTTTCAACTTTGCACACTTTGAATGCGTTTTCAGTAGCCAATCTTTCCCGTTTGTCAAGAAGCACCGTAACCGCCCAAACAACCGGGCCAGGACGAAACTTTCAGCGGCGGATATCAATTCGAATTTTCAGTTCAAATTCAGTTCAGTTCAAGTTCAAAAGAGGGGAACAACAGTTCGAAAGTATTTGCTTGTTACATCCAGGGGACTGTTATGGTCTTTTTGTTTTCTTACCCAGCATTAAAACTATGCTGCTGTGTTAAAAGATAGGTTGTCAGCTTGAGCCTCACGCTTGAGCCGCAGTTATGTTGGCTACGAAAACATTGCATTGATGGGATAGGGATGCCAATTCCTTGGTTACATCGGAAAAGTTTTCTATGTAATCATTGGATATTTTAGATTCTCTAAAAAAGTTAAGCAGTTGGCACACATGAGCAAGTATATCATAAACTTGCTCTCTGAAGAGCGATTATTAAAGAAAAATATTGTATGTTGCATGGAAAGCACAGTAAAGACGACTACTTTTCCAGGTCTTAAATGATGGTCACAATTCAATCGCAGTGAATATACCACGTGTGGTCGCAGTAGTCATCATATCATATCATTAATCGATTAGTCCTAATAATACACTCGATTCTTTTTTTTTTTGCACGGGTTGTTTTTCCGTTATAACTCGGTCAATTTTTAACCCATCGACTTGATTTTTTGGACACATGCACTGAATCAAATTTCAACCATCGCGCAACAATAATGACAATGTTGGAACTCCTGATTACTCACGAACGCAACCCTTCTCAGATTCTGAGGCATTTGTTTAGATAGCCATTCTGAGAATTTCTCTGGGAGTGCCTTTTTTTTATTCTTCCACGAGGTTTTTTTCAAGGTACCTTGAGGATCTCCTTCTGTGATTCCTCTAGCAATTCTTTCTGGAATTTTTGGAGTTCCTTCGAGGAATCCTTCTGTTGAGGGTTCCTCCTTTTGAGGATTCCTCCTTGTGAGATTCCTGAAGGAACTCTCTTTGTAATTCTTGCAGGAACTCCTTCCGGCATTTTTCCAAGAGCTCCTTCCACGATTCCTTGTTCCGGGGTTCTTCCTGATTTTTGAGTTCATTCTGCAAGTATGTGAAGAAGTAACTAGCGTAAATGTTAAAATTTCACAAAAACAAAAAGATTCAAAAAAATCATTCTGGAATTCTCTCAGATGTTGTATTTTCATGCACATGAAATCCCTTATGAAGTTACTTCAAAAGTTGCGTATGGAATTCTTCTATGAGTTTTTTAAATAAAATCCTACAGGGCTTCCTTGAGGCATTCGTTGAACTTCTTAGGGAATTACTCCAACAGGAATCGCCCAAAAGTTCTTCTGGGTTTCTGTCACTAGTCGTGCCATTTATTCTGTCATGAAATCAAGCTCAAAATCTCAGAAAATAAAACTCCTGATGGTATACCAAAAGGAGTAATCTTAAAAGAAATTCCTGAATGGATTTCTTAAGTAACATCTAGAGGAATCTCAGAAGGAACTCTTGGAGATATCATGAAAGGAATGAATCATTGAAGCAATCTTTTCTGGCAGTGGGCGTATCAAATCAAAGCAGCCACTTTATATGGGCTTTAACATTGTGACAGCAGTTATGTTGAAAACACAAGTCTATGGTGGCGCTATCCGTTTATTTCGTTGCGGCAGTTTTCGTTATTTTAATGATACATTCACGCAGAAATTCTGAAAAAAAAACCTGAAGGATTCTTGAAACTCCTGCAGGATTCCCGGCAGGTATGTTGGAAGGGTCCCAGAAATAACTTCAGAAACCTGCATGAAGAATCTCAGTAGAAATTCTGGGATATCACTGAAGCAATCCCGGAAGAATTCCTGATAGAATGCTTGACAAAAAAATAAACAGGTAATCCCGGCTGGAAGCTCGGCAGGAATCCTAAAAAAATATTGAAGAAATCCCGGAAGGAATAACTGGAGAAATCTCTGGAGAAAAATAACCCGGGAAGAATCTTTGAAGGCATTTCATCAGAAATTCCAGTACAAATACCTAACATAATTTCGCCAAGATTCCCTAACGAAATCTATGAAAGATTACCGTTAGGAATCCCTTGTGGAATACCAGCAGGAACACCTAACGAAATTCTTGGGGGAAATCCCAAAACGGATCTTTGAATGAATTTTAACAGTAATCCCTCGGAGATGAACCAGCCCCTGGCTGAAATTCTCGATAATAAAGATAATAATAATAAACAGTAATCCCTGACGGAATTCCGACTAGAATACCTGAAAAAAAAATCCCTCCAAGATTTTCTAAAGCAATCCCGCCAGAAATCCCTAAAGGGATCCCGAGAGGATTCCCTACAGGATTATCTGGAAGAATCCCGGGTAGAATCGATGAAGGAGTCACGGAAGTAATCCCTGAAAAAAATCCCGGAAAGAACTCCTAAAGAAATGCCTACTAAAATAACTGAAACAATTCTTTCTAAATTTTCTCAAGCAATCCCGGCAGAAATCCCTGAAGGAATCCCAGGAGGATTCCCCACAGGAGTTCCGGAAAGACTATCTGGAAGAATCCTGAGAGGAATACTGGCTGAAAGCTCTGCATGAATCCCTGAAAGAATCACAGAAGAAATCCCGGGAGGTATTACTGGAGAAATTACGGAAAGAATTCCTGAAAAAATCCTGGGAAGATTATTTCAAGGAATACCATCAGAAACCCATCAGGCACGTATACCTAACAAGGATTGTGAATAAATCTCGACAGAAGTCTTTGAAAGAATGCCGCGAGGAATCCGTGAAGGAATCCCAGCAGGAATCTCTGAAGAAATGCCGACTGGAATACCTGACTAGAATCTTTTAAAGCAAAGCTGGAAGAAACACCTGAAGAAATCCCATAGGAAATCTATGATGAAATCCTTAGATGAATCGCAGCAGGCATCCCGGTTGGAAGCAGGGTAGGAATCCCTAAAGAATCATGGAAGTACCCCCGGGAAAAATTCCTGAAACAACTCAGAAAGAATCTTTGAAGGAACCCAGCACGAATACCTGAAAAAGGATCCCTCCAGGATTGCCAAGAGAAATCTCGCCAGAAATCTATATTCTTACAAATGATCTTTTTGGCAGGAATCCCTGAATGAATCCCAACAGGAATCTCTCAAGGAATTCTTAATTAAACCCGGAATGAATCTTTGAAGAAATTCCAGCAGGAATCCCTGGAGGGATGCCGATTAGATTACACACAAGGATTTCCGGATTTCCTAGACCAATCGTCGTATAAATCCCTGAATTCCGAAAAAAAAAACACTGAAGAAATGCTGGAAAGATTTCCTGAAAGTATCCCGGGAAAATCTATGAAAGAAATCCCCGCTGAAGTTCAGGTAGGAATGCTTCGAGAAATCTTTGAAGAAATCTTGAGGGGAAATACGAAACAAATCCCGGGAGGAATCCAAGAAGATATTTCTGGAGAAATCCTTGAAGAAAACCCTGTGGAAGAGTCTCTTTGGGAATACCGGATGGAATGCCTGAAAAAATCTTGCGAAGAATCCCTGGAGTTTATGGAGAAATTCCGGGTGGAATCTTGGGAGACATCGCGAGTTGAGCTCAGAGATGAATTGTAGGATAAATCCCGGAAGCAGGAATCCCGGGAGAAATTCCATGAGGAATCCCTGTACGAATCCTTTGAGGTTCACCGGGAGGAATCCGCGAATGAATTCCGGGAGGAATACTTGTGGAGGAATTCAGGCTTCCAAAGTAGTGTTGTCACTACTCATCACTCCATATTCTTAACGTAACGTCCGTCTCAACTGAGACCAAGTCCGCACCTCAGCTTGTGCTCTTTGAGCACTTTCATTGTTATCAAAGGGGAGCTTTCTCTGCTAATGACCATTTGTATTCGAAAAGATCCGGGACCGATCTGGATTTGAACAATCAGCACGATCTTGCTGAAAACTTGCGAGTTTACCATTTCGGTTATATGGGCACACGGCAAGGTCCGTGGAGTATCGAAACCAGTTTTGTGAACCATCACGATTTTATCACAAAAAGGCTCCGATATCTACATTTTACATTTTCCTCCATCAACGCTACAGCCGATCGTCTCTATGCCGCTAACAAACATGTGCACAACGAACGCAACGATAGATGGGAACTTCCACTTCGCTCATTGCTTGCAAATCTCAATAGCAGCCCAACGTACATTACCGTCGCTCCGACGCAGTAATTATGACACTCACTGCTAGATCAAATTATACCCGAATGAGGGCCGATGGGTTTAGTATTAGTGCATGGCACTACAAACACAAATATAAAACGCCGAGTGAATATAAATATCAGGCGTTGATCAAAAAACAGCTTTGTTTTTCATCGTGTGTTTCGAGGAGAAGAGATTATCGCTGCCGTTGGATGTTGTTGATATTGACTCGAAAGAGCATTAGATTGAGTAGCTTTAGCGTTGTTCGTTTCTGTTTTGATGGTCGGCGTTGGTCAATTGATCCTCACTGTACGGTGATTATCGTTAGGAATTAACCATCATGAAATTGCACAGCACTGATCGTGGTTATCGATTGACTGTTAATAAAGTTGCCTCCGTCGAATCTCCCAATCATATTTATCCGCTTCTGCTCCAGAATCTATATGAATATTTTGGACATGCTTTCAAAAACTATTTGTTCGCGGATTTGCTACTGTATTCCCAGATTCTGCCTTAATCCTGAGATTTCAACCTCTCAACCTGTACATCATCAACCATCAGCAAACAAATCAGCGTATATTACAGCTGAGGACGTCTAAGTTTCTCCCACATATTGATTGAACTGCAAAGACCCCCAAAGCTAAACCAACCTCCCGGAGAGAAGGAATTTAGCACACACGCGATGACGCCAGCACCTTCCCGTCAATGGGGGTACGAGACGAGCGCGAATGTGTTATAAATCCAAACCCAAGCATCTCCTCCTCCCATTACCACCTGAAGTGCAAGCTGCCGGACGGAAAGCTTCCGGATTAGTGGAATTTCATGTTTCAGAATTAAATTCTCTTCTCCCGTGGGGCGCTTGATGGGACTTGCTCTTGCAATGCAAGGAGTTTCGTTTACCAGCGCATCACTCGTCGCTTTTGTGTAGGTAGGGTATTGGTTCCCTTTTTAAGCATGTGACTCCCATTTTCATCCTACGAAAAACAAAGGATTGAAGCGCTGTTTGTTTTGTTTCTTATTTTTGTATTTTTTGTTAGAAGTGAGCACCCATGAAAACAAAAAGAACGGACTCAATCGGTGCCGTAATCGCTTGTTTTCGAATAGGATGAATATGGGAGCGTGAGATTAATGATGGAACACATACCCTATATGCTGTGTGCTTCAATCGATTCTGCACAGCCAATGACGATGCGGTTTCCTGAAATAATCGGAAATGGTTTATAGATGATGATGTCACATGATGTTCTCACAATGGGGGCGCCATCGCCGCCTAAAAGTGCTAATTACGAATGAATTTTGCATCAAGAGCTGTGATACATCATAACCATAGAAGTTCCATGAACTAAACGAAACATATCACATGCTACATATTCACATGCATAATCGATTCCTGTTTGGATCACAACATCGTAAAATCTGTTTACGGAATTTATCCAATTCCAATATTGAATAACCACCTACTCTAATCGATATAAAAGCTAATGCAGTTTCTCCGTTTCTTCGAAAGATTGCGAAAGAGTTCATCCCAGTCCCGACCGAACACTGTTTCTATATCCCTGAATGAGAGTGATTAAAATATCAAACCTGGTTGCCGCAGCATCCTTCCTTCCAAGAAGCGCATAATAGATTGCAAAGCAATTCTCCTTTGTCAGGAAGGTTTTTGCGACATTCGAAAAACATTATATGGATCAGAAACAGGATGAACATTTTTCAGCTAAGTCTGACTAATTGCAGACTCACGTTTCAGCTGGGGGTAGAGATCTGTCACCAAATCCTCCAGTTATAGCACGAACAGTGCACGTGATACTCGCGAAGCAGACAAATGGACCGGATTCAGTGAAGTCATATGACGCTACTAATCTTTGTATTCTTTGAAAGCATTGAACAGTCTGTCACCCTACTTTCCAGATTTGATTGTACCTTGCTGAGATGATGGGTAATAACAACGCAGCGACGACGACGACGACGATGATGATGGCCTATGCTATGTGCTACAGAATCTGATACGACGATGTCAACGCCAATTTTCATCATCATCATCATCGTGTGACAGAGAGATACGGTCGCCCGGTTCGATCTTGATTACAGGGTCGTCCCCTGTGACGGAAAGGGAGGCGAAGATGATGCAATGCAACCAACCTCCAAACAGATTGCGGGACTGATATGTGTTTATTGCACAAACATTGACATGCAATTAGTTTTTTCCGGATGGATGGATGGGTTGATGGTGATAACCGCGTGGCGCCTCCCTCTTTACCATATGAGGGCGAACACTTGTCAAACTCGGGTTCGACTTTATCCGAGGGAAAGCAATTTCAACACGAATGTGTGCAATCAAGCGTTCCCCGTTTCCCGGATGGCACATGTACTAGACGGTTGTAGGACAAAAGGTCGAAGGTCAAAAGGTCGAAGGTCAAAAGGTCGAAGGTTCAAAAGGTCGAAGGGTCAAAAGGTCGAAAGGTCGAAATAAAAAAAAATACCTAGTACAAAAGGTCGAAAGGACAAAAGGTCGCAAGGTCGAAAGGTCGAAAGGTTGAAATTGAAAAAAAAATAAACTAAGACAAAAGGTCGAAAGGTCGAATTGAAAAATGGGTGAAGGGGAACAATGACGATGATACAGAAGATCAAAATAACCATTAATCTTTTCTTTCCTCTTCCTTCTTACTTTACATTCTCACTGCAGCTAGGCCTGCATCTTTTCAACTTAGTGTTCTTTCAGCACTTTCGCAATTATTAATTGAAGGGCTTTCTTTGCCTGTCATTGTATGATTTTTTATATTATATGACAAGCATACACTATTCCTAAGAAGTCGACAATATTTCCTGACCGGAACGGGAATCCAACCTTTAATTACAGTGGGTTTTTATAATAGTTGGCGTTTTCCTAGTACTAGTTTGTTGTATTTAGAATGCATGATTCATTTGAACAATTATTGGCGTTACTACTATTAATTTCTTTTATAGAATTTAGCCTTTTTTCAAAGATAAGCTGTTCTTTCTAGTAATGCTTTTTGATAATTTTTAGCGTACTTACTAATTATATAATTGTGTATAATATGTTTCCTTCTTTTAAAAATAGGTCGTTCTTTCTAGTTATACTATCACAGCGATTATTTTAAATTTGATTTTTAATATGTCCAAAGAGATCTCCTACAAAGATCTACTTAAATATCAAAAGATGTGAAGATCAACGTTACGTTTTATTTTTATTAATAACCTCTAGTTCAATGTACTATTAGACATTGCATTTTTGATACTTCATACGTAATTTTTCTATTCGTTTTGACCATTTCTTTTTAATCCATCCAAAAACTCATATTGATTATGAGTGACGCAATGCGAAAAATATTTATGGAGTAAATCATCGCGCTGCAGGTACTTCAATAAATTTGAAATCCGCTTTTCGTACCTAACGAGTCCTGGCCTTTCAGTTTTATTACTAACTACAGCCTTCGAGCCTTTGACCTTCCAACCTTCTTCCTCTCGACATTTGGCCTTGTTATTTTTTTATTTTGACCTTTTGACCTTTCGACCTTTTGACCCTTCGACCTTTCGACCTTTTGTCCTAGTTATTTTTTTGTTATTTCGATCTTTCGACCTTTTGACCGCTTGTCATTTCGACCTTTCGACCTTTTGTCCTAGTTATTTTTTTATTTCGACCTTTCGACCTTTCGACTTTCGACCTTATGACCTTCGACCTTTTGTCCTTCGACCTTTTGTCATAGATCCGTGCTAGACTACTGTGAACTCTTGAGATGAGGGAGATGCTTTACACTTTTCTCGAAGCTAGAAGGAATTGGAGTAGGAATGCGACGTGTTGGTTGCTGAACGAAGGTTCAGGAAACGATGTTACGAGTAGTTAAATGAAGTGTTAAGAAGGTTATGGTGCAGAATGGATGCTTATGCATTCGTACGGTACAGGCATTGAATCAAGGAGGTTGTTTCGCTGCAGCTACTCTTCAACAAAAAATAAAAGTTTTTGGCAAATTCTGTAAATTTATTAACTAATTTAGTTAAGGAGTTCAAAATCAGGTTTATGAAAGATACGAACAATCTTATGAATACACTTGGTTGTTTATATTCGTTCTTCATAGTGATTTTTTCCATCTGGAAACTTTCTTTGTGAATGTAGAATATGCTTTTCTGTAAAATTCTTCTTGAAATTTATTCAAGCGTTTGTTGAAATCTTTGTAGGAATCTGTTGATGATTAACCCTTGTAACTTTCCATGATTTTTCTCGGAAAGTGTTTCAAGATTCATGCTGAGATATTCTGAACTTCTTGCTGGAAGTTTTTTAAAGGAAACTTTCTATGCGTCTTCTCTGGAGCTTTCCAGCTCCTTTCTTCCTGGGAGAAGCTTGCTGGACACTTCTCCAAATTCTTGTTGGTAATAGACCGGTGCGCCGCCGCGCCACGCCGCCGCCGCCGACACTTTTTGTCCCACGCCGACGCCGACCGAGGTATCGGCGGCGCACCATACGCCGCTGTTTGTCACGCCGCCGATTTCCATTTTTCGCGCCGGTGATCAGTGCACGAACAAAATTAAGTTTACATTAAGTTGAGATTAAAAAAAAAATCTCACGATCATTATAAACTCTTATCACAATAATTGATTTCTCAACTTTTAGAACACACCTTCACATCTCTTCAGAAGTTTCTTCAGAGATTCTTCCAGAAGGATTCAGTGATGCCTCCAGGATGATTTTTTTTTTCAGAAGATTTCTCAAGAAGATCTCTCAAGAAAATCTCGACAGGAGTACCTTCAGAAATTCATTCAGGAGAATTCAGGGATGTCTCCTAGAGATACATCAGAGATTCATCCAGAAGAAGATCCTTCAGGGATTCTCATAGGAGCTTCTTCAGAGATTAGTCTGAGAGTTCCTTCATGGATTCCTTTAGATGTTCCTTCAGGAATTCCTACAGGAGTTTCTTTAGGAACTAGTCCTGGGATTACTCCAGGAGATCCTTCAGAAAATGCTGGAATTTGTTCAAGAATCCCTCCGGAAATTCCTTCCGGGATTCCTCTTGGAATTACTTCGGTATGCCTCAAGAAAATTTTTCAGAGATTCTTTCAAGAGTTCTTTCAAAGATTGCTCTAGAAGTTCCTTCGGTGATCTCTCAGGGATCTCGCTAATAGCTCCAGGAGGATACAGGGATGCCTCCAGGTGTTCATTAGGAATTCCTTCAGAAGTTCCCTAAGCTATTTCAACGGCTGTTCGTTCATGTATACTTCCGGAAGTGCCTTTAAAGATTCTTTTGGGAGAATTCATTAACGCCACCTGGAGATCCATCAAGAATCCCGTGAGAAGTTTCTTCAGGAATTCCTGCAGGAGGTCTTCAGAAATTGGTCTAGAAGCTCTTGCAGGGATTCCTTCTGAAGTATCTTTAGAAATTCCAACAGGAGTTTTTTCCAGGAGTTTCAGGGATTCTTGCAGATGTTGCTTTAGAGATTCCTCCTGGAAGTTCCTTCAGAAATCTCTACAGAAGTTCCTTCAGAGAATCTTATACGAAGATCCAAGGATACCTCCAGGGATTACCCCAGAAGTTTATTCAGGGATTCCTATATGAGAGTTCTTTCCAAGATTCCTTCAGCATATCCTTAAGTGATTGCTCCTTTAGGAATTCTTCCAGAAGTTCTTCCAGGGATCACTCCTGGGATTCTTTCAGATTGTAGATTCAGATTGAGATTTTTCCAGGAAGACTCATGGATGCCTCCAAGAGCTACATCAGAGATTTCTCCAGAAGCTCATTCAGGAATACCTACAGGAGTTCCTTCAGGGAGTCTCGTAGGAGTTCCTTCAACAATTCCCTTAGGATTACAATCAGGCATATCTCCAGAATATTCTTGAGCGATCTTTCATGGAGTTTCTACAAGAATTCCTCAAGGATTTCCTTCTGGAAATCTTCCAAGAATTCTTAAGAGAATACCTCCTGCAAATCCTTCCCCTACCCGGAAAGATCCGCTGAAAATCCTTCGAAGGATTCTGGAAATCCTTTGGATATTCCTACCGGAATTCTTTCGAGCATTCCCCTGGAATCCCTGCAGGGATTTCTCCTGTATTTTTTTCGGGGATTCCTCCTAGACTTCCTTCAGGGGTTCCCCTGGAGTTCCTTCGAGGATTCCTCCTGGTTTTTCCTGGAATTCTTTCGGAGATTCCTCTTGGAATTCCTCCGGAGATTCTTCCTAGATTTTCTTTCGGAGTTTTCTCCTAGATTTCCTTCGAGGATTCCTCCTGAAATTCTTTCGGGGATTCCTTCTAATATTCCGTCGATTTTCTTTGGTTATTCCTCTTAGAATTCCTTCGGAGATCCCACCTTGGTTCCTCATATTTCTCCAGGTATTTCTCCTGCACTTCATTTAGGGATTCCTCTTGCACTTCTTTCAGGAATTCCACCTAGAATTAATTCTGGAATGTCTCCTGGAATTCCTTTGGGGATTCCTCCTGAAATTCCTTTGGGGTTTCTTCTGGAATTCCTTTGGGGTTTCCTTCTGGAATTGCTTCATTGATTTCTCCTAGAATTTCTTAGGAGATTCCTCCTGGAATTCCTTCGAAGATTTTTGCTGGACTTCCTATGGGGATTCCTCTTGAAAATCCTTCGAGTATTCCGCTTGGAAATTCTTCGGAGGTTCCTCCCAGATTTCTTTCAGGGGTTCCCCCAGGGATTCCTGCAGGGATTTCTTCTGTAATTTTTTCGGGGATTTCTCCTGGAATTCCTTCAGGAATTCTTCCAGGAATCCCGTCGGGCATTCCTGCTGGACTTCCTTCAGGGATTCCTCTTGGAAGTACAGGTCGGACTCGATTATCCGGAGTCGGGTTCTGATGCTTCTCCAACATGTATCTAGGAAACGGAATGCTCTATAAAGCTGAAATTTTGACATTTTATCAAGCCAACTTTGATAAGTGATCAGTCGAAATTTCAGCTTCTTACAGCATTCCGTTTGCGAGATATTATTTTGGGAAGCGCCAGAACCGGACTCCGGATAATCGAGTTCGACCTGTAATTTGAAGATTTTTCCTTAAAATTTTCGGGGATTACTCCTAGCCTTCCTGCGGGTATTTCTCCTGGAATTCTTTCGGGGATTCCTCTTGAACTTCCTTCGAGGATTCCTCCTGATATTCAGTCGGGGATTTCTCCTGAAATTTTTACGGGAATTCCTCCTAGAATTATTTTAGGGGTTTCTCATGGAATTCCTATGAGGATTCCTACGAGGATTCCTCCTGGTTATTTTTTGATGGTTCCTCCTTGAAATATTTTGAGGATTTCTTCTCGAATTCCTTAGAAAAAATCTGGGATTTCTTTGGGGATTCCTCCTGGACTTCATCCTCCTGAGATTTTTTCGTGGATTCCTCTTGATATTCCGTCGTGGATTTCTCCTGGAATTCTTTCGGGGTTTCCTCCTGGAATTTCTTTGGTGATTCTATTTAGATTTCCTTCGGAGATTCTTCCTAAAATTCGTTAAAAATTCCTCATGGAATTACTCCAGGATTCCTCCTGGAAATCTTTCGGGATTTCCTTCTTGAATTTTCTCGGTGATTTCTCCTAGAAATCCTTCGGAAATTTCTCCCGGTATTCGAAGATTCTTCCTAGAGTTCCTTCGGGGATCCCTTCTTGAATTTCTTTGGAGATTCCTACTTGACATTCTATGGGAAATTCTTCTTAGAATTCCTTCGGGGTTTCCATTTTGAGAAATCCGCTTGTAATTCCTTCGGAGATTCCTCCCGGAATTCCTTCGGAGGTGCCCTTTTGGATTCCTGCAGTGATTTCTCCTGGAATTTCTTCGGGGATTCTTTCTTTACTTTCTTCGAGGATTCTTTAGAAATTCCCGTTAGATTTCCGTCGTTGATTCCTCTTGGAATTCCTTTGGAAATTCCTGCTGTATTTCCCTTGGGATTACTGCTTGAATTCGTTGGGGAATCCTCCTGGAATTACTTTCGAAGATTCGTCCTAGTTTCCTTCTGAAATTCCTCGAAAACTTCATTCAGGGATTTCTTCAGAATTTTCTGCAGGGATCTGTAAAAGAGATTCTTGAAATTTCTGCAGAAGTTTCTTCAATGTTACAAACAGCAGTTCCTTCAGAGATTTATCCAGAATTTTCTTCATGGATTCCTTCAGGAGTTTGTTTCAGGCTCCTCCTGGGATTCCTTCTGAGATTCCTCCCTGAAATCATTCGGGGGTTCCTTAGTGTAAATAGTGTGACTTTATTATCAAGTTTGATAGCTTCGGAAGGTTCTGACAAACAAAATAAAAAAAAACTGTAGCAAAATCAATATTTTATTGCCCTTCATTTGCAACGGAGTAACGCAACATGCAATATACTAAGGACACCGGTAATGTCTCAATATTCCTTTCCAATTATAAATATTTGTTATCCCTTACCTCAAAAGAGCCGCGAGTACTTCTGCTTTCCAAAATAATATAGTATTAAGGCAGTTAAAAATTTGAAAAACAACGTAAAAACAAAAGTGTTATGTCCATGTGGCGCCCTGGAAGGCTTGAGTAAATAAAAAAAAAAATCTCAATAGGTCTAATCACTGGTGGCAGTGATGGACCCGAACAGAAATAAAAAGGTATTCCTTCTAACGTAATAGTTTATGTCATCATTTTTCGGCAATTTATTTGGCACTTCTTCAATTTCTCAGGGAATTTTGTTGGTAATTTCATAGAATATTTCTTCATTTATCTTTTTTTAGCTTCCCTTTGAAAAGTCTTTTGTGAATTCATAAGAGATTTTTAGTTGGTTCACTACAACAAAAGATATAAAATTTTAGTAATTTCTTAATTTTTACCCTCCTAAGGTTGATTGATTCATTGATTTATTGATTTATTGATTTATTATTAAACATTTTTGGGATATTGAAAATATTACACAGAAACATTGCAAATTTTCTGGAAACTTTGTGTTAATGTGTGTTATTTCTGCTAAAAATCCACGAATGATTTACCTGAATTCAAGAATTAAGTCAAACACTCCTTCAAGATTCTGGAAGCATTCCTCCAAAAAATTCACTAGAATTTCTCCAGATCTGCCTCTAATGATTCCTACAGGAATTACACCAGAAAATAACTGAAATTTCTTTTTTTTTAAATTCCTCCAACGATTTCTCTACAGATTTCGTCAAGAATTCGTTCTATTTTTCTTCAGGGATTTCTCCAAGGATTAATCCAGAAACTTCCACGATATTTTTTTCAAGAAATTTGTTGTCAATTTCTTAAATCAAACGTTCCGTTATTAATTTCTCTTCATAAACTACTCCAAAAAATCTTCAGGAAATTGCTCCGACAGTTCTTCCGCGGAATCTTTCACGGATTGGTTATTCCAAAGATTCTGTCTAGAAGTTCCTCCAGAATTTTGCTTAGAATTCCTCAAGGATTTCTCAAGAAATTCCTGTGATCATTGGTCCAGAATTTTGCCCTTAGATTACTCTGAAAATTCCTTCGAAGATTTCACCAGGAGTTCTTTCGAAGGATTCTCCAGGACTTTTTCAGAAGATTCTTCCAAGACTTTCAACAGTTTCTGGGTGTTTTTCTTAGAATTTCTACGATTATTGTGCCAAGAGTGCTTGTTAACGTTTTTCCAGGACTTAATCCACAGTTTGCTCAAAAATTTTTTGAGTGTTTATCAAGTGATTACTCAAGGATTACTTCAGAGGGTTCAATTCAAAACTGAATACATAAAAAAAAACAAAACAGAAAAACGGAATAAAAAAAAACAGGTGATAACGAGAAGCTGATTCTGTCCTAGTTAGGATGTAATGCTAGAAAGATTAAAAAGAGTAACTGACATGAAGTATGTACGCACATGCTCCCCATCATGGAAAACAACGTAAACAGCACATATCTCGAATGAGGTAGTTTTTATTTTAAAAAACTTGTTATTGTTGTGCTATTGTTTATCAAATACTGTCCATTCTCAGGAATATTGAAACTTGTACATCAACAAAACATATTATTGAAATGTTATACAATGGATGTATACTAATAGTTTGATTATAACGAATTGAGAACTACAAAACAAGATATATGCTATGCGAGGTTATGCAATTTCGTAATTATTAACTTGCTATTGCACCATTTCATTGCAGAAATGGGGAATTTACCTTCTCACCATACTGAAATTCAGCTCATTACTACAAATCTAGTACTACACCGAACGTGCCCCATTACCTCGGTAAATTCCTTGGGTAGCTCTTCGGCAATTATTTTCAAATTCCTTTGGCATTTTCAGTATTTTTTCAGCAATTGAAATTTGTTCAGCAGCTCCACTGGGAATGCCTTTAATGATTTCTTTGGCTATTCCTTCGGCATTTCCTTCAAAAATTTAGCAGGCAATTCCTTAGGAAATTCGGCAAATTCCAAAAGAGCTCAGCCAATCGTATTCATGTAGGTATTACAGAAGGAATTCACAAAATAATTATCTAAGGAATTTCGAATAGAATGGACAGTTTTCAAAATCAATAATTTCAAAACGGATTTGCCATAACAGTTTCCAGAACAATTACAAAAAATAAAAGAAACATCCTGAAAAGTTCTAAAAGGAATTGCCAATGCATTTTCCAAGGGAATTATCAAATGATGCATTCTCAAATAAATTGCCACATCAATTCGAAATTGATTTGTCAAAGTAGTTTACGAAGAAAGAAAGTTCTGAACATATTTCCAGATAATTTTTGAAGGAGTTTGAAAGGAATTGCCGAAGGAATTACTGAATAGTTTTTGAAAAACCATTGCTTAAAAAATCCTTAAATGTTTGGCAAAGAAATTTCCTAAAAATTTTGAAGCATTGTCTATGAAATTTCCAAAGTTATTGTCAAATTAGTTCCAGAATAGAATTGCCGAAGTAGTTTTCATAAGAATTGCCAAAGACGTTTCCAAAATAATTACCAAAAAAGTTTTCAAAGTTGCCCCTCAAATTTTTCAAGAGTAATGCCGGAGGAGTTTCCACAAAGTTGCTTGCTTAAGGGATTTTACAGAGAAATTCTCCTTTAAATTTTCTAAGTAAGAACCGAGCCAATGTAATTGCTAAAGAAGCTTCCGATGCAATGTAATTATCGTAACAGTCTCTAAAGAAATTGCAGAGATTGCAGCTTTTTCGTTGAATTCGCATAGCAATGGTCTACTTTTAATCACCTGAATTACAAAAAGAATTTACAAAACAATTGCTGAAGAAATTTTCTATGCAATTTCCTTTAGTAATTCAGAAGAAATTTTGAAATGAATTTTGTGGAGTAGTTTCTGAAGTAATTTTCAAACATTTTTCGTAGAAACTGCTGAAAGAATTACAGAATGATAAAACACAGAGCTTGGAAAGATCCTTAAACAATTGGCGAAAAAAATCCCTAAGAAATTTGAAGGATCGGCTTTGTAATTGACAAAATAATTGTTGAAGAGATTTCCCAAGGAACTGGGAAGGATGTTTTCGAAATAATTACCGATAGTTTTCAGATGGGTTGCCTTAAAATTTTCCAAGATAAATAATGAAGCAATTTCCAAAAAGTTGCCTGCCAAAATCATTTTGGTATGCCGAATCAATTCCTTAAAGTATTTGTTCAGAGTAATCAACGAAAAAAAAAAAATAAAGTAAGTATCGATGATATTATGCATTTCCGAAGAATTTACAATGAAATTGTCTACCTTTTCCCTTCTACCTTTTTTCACAAAACAATTGTCGAAGAAATTTTCAAAGCAATTTCCGAAGGATTACTACAAGAAAATTCCAACAAGTTGACAAGTAAATTCACAAAGGAGTTCCATAAAAAATTTGGAAAGAATTCTTTAAAAAATTAACAAATGTACTGCAGAAATAAAAAGAATTGCCGGAAGAGTTTTCCAAACGAATGTGGTAGGAATTTTCTCAGAAATTATTAGTTAAATTTCCCAAAAATCGATTTTAGGGTAGATTTTGTAGTTTTAGGAATAAAACTTCTCACATATTTTTTCTTTATTAGAGAGATTTTCAGATTCATTTTAATTACATAACCTGGCAGTAGTTAAAAATTTGCATATTTCAAATGTGCTTTCATAAGCGTCTTGTAATTACATGTTGAGCACTTCTTCATTTAATTCCACTGATTCTTCATCAATGATTCTTTGAAGAAGAACATTCTCATGCACGACATTTCTACTTACCGTCTTTTCCAAGTTAAATACTTTCCAATTCTATCCCAAATTTTGTATTGGAGCTTGAACTGTATTTCTAGATTCTAGGATTCTAAGAGAATCTCCGTAACGATTCCAGAAGAAGTTTTGTTACACTACCAGGGAAGCTCTGTAAGTCTTCGGTTCTTGGACAGTGTGTTAAAACGGACATGGTTCTGTAGTGATTATGTTGACTTTGGGTGTTGGGAGAAGGCTTGAGAGGCAGTGGATTTGTGAAAGTGAAATTGGAAGTGGTGACCAGTTTAGGTTGGTTCTGAACGATGAAGGATGGGGTCAAAATCTAGTGCAAAAAGTGAAAATTATAGTGCCTGAAAACAGAGCTAGAAACGAACAAGTGCGTGTACTATCACTAGAAGTGACAATATATGTGTTTGTAAAAGTCCTAAAATATTATTTGGATTAAGAAGATAGCCGTGGTTCCAGTTGGCAATGTTCGATAGAGGAACAGGATAATTATTATTATTATTATTTTTTTTTTAATTAAGGACAAGATATTTGGAGTACATTGCTCAAAATTTCTAGAGCATCGTTTTTTAGAACCATTGAACGGATTTGGATTAAAATGCATCACGCTGTTGACAACCACTGAACAATTAGCGTGATGCATTTTCATCCAAATCTGTTCAACGGTTCTAAAAAACGGTGCTCTAGAAATTTTGAGCTATGTACTCCAAATGCCTTGTCCTTAAAGACACTTTACCACGTTTGGTGGTAGCATTCGTGTCTGGAACAGGCTAATGAAAAGTGGTGAATGCCCCATTCGGCAATCATTCTCTGAAAAAGCGCATTTCAGAATCAATCTACAAGAGATGATGCGTTCGACGTTTTGTACATTAAAACAACGCTCAAGAAATGCAATCGAAGACATGCTACGCCAAGAGAGGATATCGTTAGTGAACTTTGATGTCAAGATTCCCCTAAAACTGGTGAAATCTTCTCATATTTGTTTTTTTCATTTGATTTACTTTGTAAAATTGCGGAGGGATCACCACATTTCTTATCTTTTCAGAGAGCGAGTATTGGCACTAAGCCATGGCTTTTGTGCTTGAACAGCAGAGGTGAATCCCTATGTCCCATCCTAGGAAGAAGTTCATCAACGGAGTGACATTAACTTTCTTAGCACCGTCACTCCCAACGTATTTGCCTTATATTTTTATTATATTGTATACGGAGCGGTTGGTACGAGATGTCCCCGTTCTATGATTTGTTGATGATGTTCAATGACGCTGCACAGTAAACCTGGCCGCTTCAATACTTGTATCGCATCTCTCATTTTCCCGGATTCTTCCGAGTGATGTCTGTGTATGTGTAGACTAGACTACCCAAGTAACAACATTAATTTTATAATGCTTTTGAAGTATTCTTCAACACCTGTGCTTTAAAACCATGCATAAACCAAATTACTCTGCAAAACAACATCAACTCAACCATAAACCCGCCATAAGACCAAAGAGGCCCATCCTAAGATGCTCTTGGAGAGTTGTTTTTAAATTTCTCTTAAAACTTGTTGTACTTCCCAAGTTGTCCTCAAGGCGAATTGCTCTCTCCTTGTGGAATTCTTCAAGTGCACGATAAAACGAAAATAAATTTGTCAGTGTTGTTGCTGATGCACCTCTTATGTCGACAGAAAAGTTTGATGAAATAAATTGATAAAAAAAAAACACAATGAAAATGATACATTATTGTAATTGGGATTAATTTATTACACAAATTGGAAATATTTCCGTGGTGTAACAAGGATGCCAAATGCCAAGCAAAATTCATCGTATATATGTTGCAAGATACTTCCAAAAATTGCAACGCGCTTCCATTATAATGCACAAATAAAATATTCAAACATAGTATTCCTGGTCATGAGAACATTGTTCATGAGTATTCTCAACATGGCTTCCATTGAAATCTAGGCCGGTGGTCGGTCCATTATCGATGGTTTCAATCAACATCACCATAAGATCATCTTAAACTCCTTTCAACTCATGCCAGAGCTAAAAGCATAACTCAAGAATACTAGGGTTTATAACGTTCTCAATGCAGCCTGGTTGGCCTCCATCAAGAACGTCTTAAATTTATTTCATCTTAAGCAAGGGTGAGAAGTATTTCTCAAGAGTACTCAGGTTTATAACGTTCTTGATGTAGGTTTATGCAAACTCCGCCGAGAACATAATAAATCATGTACACCAAATTGTAAACAAACAATAAACTATCGCTCAGCGGTGGATTTTGTGAATCTCGTCCGATTAATTTTATCATCAGCTCGGTACCGTTGCCAAGCAGGCAGACTTTTTTCGATAACCGGCCTTGATGCGGTACAGTGCCTCATTCCTCCGGTCAGCATTTCCAACAGGTAAGTAGTTGTTGATTTTCAAGATCGATGAGTGGAACCCGAATTGCACGGGAATCGACGTCCTGGATGACCAATCCCACCTCATTTCGGATGCTGCAACCGGAGGAACTTGGTACTGCACCGCACCGCGTCGCGGTTTGGTTTCCGGGTAGCTGTTCTTGGTTGGCAGCAATAATGGAACGATGAGAATCAAAATCTGATGCTTGAGTTTTTTATTGTATTTTTCATGTACCAAACTGTTCTTATGCGAGAACAGTTGTTTTTGATCAAGAACGGATGATTGAAGTTAACTACAAGAGCCTTATAAAATTGAAAATAAGTTCAACAGTTCTTGTTGTGTTTGTGGTTTTATGAACTGAATCTGAAGTATTCTTGGAGGTATTTTTAAAACCACATATTGACGAAGAATAGTTGTGCTCAGCTGAAACTCCGATAAGATCAACAAGAATATGCAATGTTCCGATAAAACTATCATAAAAACAAATAAAACCAATTAGAATCAAGATTGTTACTTGGGTAGACTACCAGGGAAATTCTGCCAGTTTTCTTTAAAGAAAGTTTGAAAGTCTTCGAAAAGAAGCTGTGTTAGCCTTTCAGGAAAAGCTCCGTAAGGCTTCCAGTAGTGGCTCTGTAAGGGTTCCAGCAGGGCGCTATCCAAGGCTCTCCCCCATTTGGCATGAAGCCATTTGGCATAATGGCTGTTCTTCGTATTATGCTAAACGGCATTACGTCAAATAGCATTATGCCAAATGGGGTAGGGCTTTTTAGAGGACCTTTTTAAGGATTTCAGAAAAAAACTTTCCAAGATTTTCAGGAGATGTTTTATGAGATTTACCAGAGAAGCTCTGTAAAGCTTCTAACATGGCCGGCGCCATTCTCGACTAAAAATAGAAGATCGTTAGTATATACATATACACTAAGGATGCCTGCTAGTCTCAAGCAGTCGTCTCATTAATTCCTTGTGTAAGTGTTAGCTGATCTGGCGATACTAGCACTAGGACGATCAATCAAGCTATCACCCGCTCCTCCCAACAAAAACAATTAATTCTATGAATCATCAATAGGTACAACTTTTGTGGTGCTGTAGCTATCAATGTCCACAAAGGCTTTAAGTAACATTTATGATAATCCCTGCCCGCCCACCTACACGTCCCGATAAGTCAGTCTGTTTCGGTTTTGTTTCGAACTCGGTCAAGCTTCCGATAAGATAAGTTCACCGACGGCAAGTCTTCCGAATGTGGAACGCGGGTATTTTTAGTCATTTTTGCGATAGTTAAACATCCTGTTCCTAAATATATTGGTCCTACAGTAGTGCCATGAGAGTTTTCATAATTATAAAGTTCAGACGACGGTTGAATAGATTTGAAATGGTCGATTTTCAGTTATCTATCATGCGACACAAAAAATAAAAATCGGCCTTCTGATAAGATGTCTAACAAATACCTCACATTTATAATTTAATGGCAGTGATTTGCGGTTTGTTCAAAGTCTTGGAGATCCCACGCGTCGTGATTTACAGTCCCCCTCCGATGTCAATCAGCTGACCGACGACGACGGGTGCAAATATCGATCCTTTTGGGTTTAATCTTTTTCCCCCGGCTACAGTTTTGAATCACCTATCCCACCAGTATATACAGTCAAAATATGGAACCGGAGTCGGTGAATTTTAATCAGCTGACTTTTCAACCGTGTTGTTTCGCTCCAATCAACCGGACGGAGAAGCGGTGCACTGTGGGTATCCTGACGGCCAAAACGGATCGCGACTTTCTCAGATTAATCCTTCAAACTTTTTTTTATGATTTAGGGTACACCCTAAATAATTTTTGCTGATTTTTACCAAGCTTAAGGTATCAACAAACAATTTGCTGAAATTCAGTAAAATTTACTAAATCCTTCAGTAAATTCTACTGATTACCTGTAACGTTTTGCTGAAATTCAGAAAATTTGCTGAAAAATCAGCAAAAATAAATTGCTAGAACTTTAGCAACATTTTGCTGAAAGCGTTTGATGTGTATATAATCGAACATTCAGAAAAAATGGAAAATTATTTAAAAAAAAGCTAGCGGTTTTGACCACCCACTTGAGACGAAACACCCACTGTGTGTGCGGCGGTGGCGTTAAGCCGTTCATCGCGCAACATAGGTAGCAGGCAGCCATCGATTCCTTTGATGATACAAAGCACTGGCGCTGCTGGCTGGGCTGGTGCCAGCTGATTTTAAGCCGATCTTCTTCCGTTTCGTTGGGCACAAACTGGGGCTTTGATGGAACTTCGTCGTCGGCCGGTGAAAAGAAAAATTGAAAACCGGCAAAAAAAGGAGGATAAAGCTCTTACTTCCGTCGTTTCAAATTTGAGTCTTTTCCCTTGTCAAGCGTTTTTCTTTCGTCGTTGTTTGACGGTGTGGTGTCAGGTGGTAGGTAAACCAACCAACCGGTGCGGTGGTGATGAGGTGTCGCGTGGCATGGCGTGAAATTGCCGTCGAGTCGTCTTCGTTGGATGAAAAACGATATCCTCATTTCCGTGGTTTTCCTTCCGTTGAGTCTCATTAGGAAAATTTATGGCTACGAGATATCCGGCGGGGCTTGGATGGAAAACCGGAAAGTTTCCCGGCTTGGCTGGGTCTTTGATGGTAATAATACGAACTTTGAATGTTTGGATGAGGGAGCAGTGTAATTGTAGCGAAAAGTGCACTGTTGAGGTTCCGTAGGAATGATGATTTTCTATTAAGAAAGTCGGTTTGGGTGATGGCTAGAATCCCACGTAGATGATGAGTCAGCATCCAACGGGTTTATTCAGAAAACGAATGCATTTCAACAGACTGTTTTCAGTTATGTTAAATTGCATAGTCTCCTATCAATTGCTGTGATTGGTAAATTATCTTATCTTAACGGATGTTGATTCTTCACACTATACGTGTGTTGATTTGAATGGTACTCACAACGTATAGACATTTGTCGGATACCCATCCAATAAAAACTGTAATTTCTTTCGAATCATGCGTTATTCTGAAATCATGAAAAATTGTGCTACATACAATGTAATTCCATTGAATCTTGCTGAATTACATCAACGAAATTCCCCACCCAAGTCATCGTCATTCTAGAGAGGTTCTAGAAAGCCCACTTTTCCCAACACTGCTCAGTTCTCACTGCGGCAACGAAGCGCAAATTCCATCCACGGCACATAGGCAGAATAATGCGCTCAGCATATTTTATGCTTGAATTTTTCCAAAAACCATTCAGTCGTTCCATTCCAACCAACCAGCGGCAGCGTCATTTGGGCTCGACCTAACTATCGACGATAGACGGTCGGACTGGACGGATAGACGGATGGCAGACTAAATACCATACACGACGAGAGAACGCACCATTTAGTCGTCGCTTCGGTTGCACAGTAAGAAGTTTTCTAAAATACATACGTAGCCATCATCGGAATTTAAATATGTTTTGAATTCACTTTGGAACTTATTCCAAAGAAGGATTTACTTTCACTATAATTCAAAAGAAATTTGAAAACCTTCGGGATAATGAACGGGCTTGAAGGATTAGTGGCTTCTGATTCGGATGCAGAAGTTTCTGAATTTCATTAGCTTCCTCCTACTTTGTATCTTCATATCTACTTTCTCCCTCTTTTCTGCAAATACATACACCTCAAATGTATTCATATACCAGAAACGGCTTTAATACCCGTTTTCCTTCCCTCCAACTCTGCAGCACAGTTTTTTTTTAGTTTTAGTAAAATATGAGTTTTTATTCTGAAGCAATCTCAGTAAGACATATGTTATCTTTCCACTAACAACATCCATGTTCCTTTGAAACCTAGGCCTAAGAGAGAGGTCGTAGAGCTTTCTACATCTTTCTCGGGTGTCCAACTAGCCATCTCTTCCCATCTCTCAGCAGTCGCAAGGACGTGGCCAGAGCAGCTATCGGTTTTTGGAGGCATACGTCAATCTTGCCGAAGAGTTAGAGATTTTTCCAAAATCTTTGTGCTTTGGTAAACAAGTAAAGGAGGCAAACCTCATAAACAGCGGTCTAGGACACGTTCGTAGGTAAGAACGACTGTTCGATTTTTAGGTGAAATTTCCGGATTTTTGCAATGTTTCTCAAAATACTTATTGTAGGTATTGTTAAGGAAATATTTCAGGGATTTTGTGGCTATACTACTTGCAGAAATTTCGATATAGTAAAACTTTTCTTGGGACCCTGTCGGCATGATTTCTGAAGAAAAAAAATTGCGAAAATGCAGCCAAATTAGAAAACAGATTTTTGATTCACTCAAAGTGCAAATTTTCGGTAATACCAATCCGTGTGGTCAATTATCATTTTTTGGTAAAATATTGGTTAAATTGGGAACAAAATCCACAGCTCAAGTGAGATTTGAACAACAAGGGTCGTCAGTTCAAATCTCACCTGAGTTGTGGATTTTTTCCCAATTTAACAGATAATTCACCCATCTGTACATATGTACGTTGAGTTATTTGAAAAATCACATTTTTGATGGTTCAATTCTCAATTGAACCCAGTATTTTGTTTTTGAAAAAAATCTTGCGAAACTGGTAATTTTTGATTGATCTGATATTTCTTGGTGGTTTTTTTAGTACAAATCTTGAAGTGTTTTCTGTTTGATCTCTTAGAAAAACATTTGACAAATGTCCAGTAGGAATCCCTGAAGGGGTATCTGACAGAATTTCTAAACGAACACCTAATGAACATATCCAGGCAGTATATTTAGAAGAATATTGAACAGAATTTTTGGAAAAAATATAGAAAGAAAAACAACTTCATTAGTGGGGAGAAAATTTTGACAGATTTTTTGAAAAGCTGTCTATCTGTAGCTGTCTACACTGCACAGTGGGAAAAATCGACCCAAAAAACAGATCTTTTAACGCCGCTGGTTTCGATACGTGAAGTTGACCATTTCTGACATAAAAAAGTAGGAGAAATCGATTGGTGCTAATTTCATTCACCGCACGGCACGGGAAGTGGTCCATTTTGCCCCATTTTGCCCTTTTTTCATACAAAAAGAGAATCAAATTGTACTTTCCAACAACTAACACGACTGTAAATCATTGAAAATAGCTGCAGGTGTAATAAGAGGTTAATAGAAATCATAAACATATATAAAAGATCCTTTTAAATGCTCATATTGCCCCCTATGCCCCAACAACTGCTGGAAATTGTGAGTTTTCATGATTATGAATGGATTTTTAATGTTATTGATTTGAATTTCTTTTTTTTTTTGCATAAACAAAAAGCACTAGATCTGTTATCACCAGAACCATCTTAAGTAGTTGTCCAATTTGTCCCATTTTGCCCTATTATCATAGAAAAATGAGATTTAAGGCCCCTTAGCGTGTCAGCTCAAATTTTGCTCTTCTTATTTGATTCTTATTCCAAACAATCATGAAGCACGATAGTAGTTGTGTAGCCTTTCTATACCAATTCCATAAACAAACAAACAAAAATAGCACCTCTTTGTCTCGGTACCTCCAATGTAAACATTTCGAGAATATGAATCATTTGAAAGCAACTCATGCAGTAAACTACTCTACTTCAACGAATAACAAGGAAACATATCCAAATGTCACGAAAAATGTTAGATTTTTTATGTAACAAGCTAGAAAAGATCGAATTATTTTGGTACGCTCTCCCACTGTTTATGTTTGCTGCAACAGCAGTGCTGGCGGACCGCTTGGTGAAGTTTTCGTAAATTATAATCCTTTGCTTATTTCACTAACAATTGTGTTGAAAAAGTTCAAAAATATTCACCCCAGAAATTATTTTTGATTTAATGACGCATAACCAATGTGTTTGACTGGATTTTTTAATTGATTTCGATCAATTTCATCGATGCTTTGGCCAGCAGGATCGACATCACTGCGTGCAATGATCGATGATTGTGCGCGCCAAAAGACATCACCGCGCTGCCGTCGTCGTCGTTGGTACTGCGGTGGGTGGTAAACAGCGCCAACCACATTTTTAGTGCGATCGAACCAAATCGTTAAAAAATTCTACTTTCGAGTGAACTAATGCTTAGTAATTGTGATTACTTGGAAAGAGGTTTGTATTTGAAGTAGTGTGAATACATTTTTATGCCGAATATCTCGCGTGAATTTGATTATTTTATAGAATAAGATAAGTGTCGATTTTTTACAAATATGTATTGGTGCAATGTTGTGTAAAGTTGATTTCGGTCAATGATTTTGAAGAAGCCATTTTGCGATGACACGCTAAGGGGCCTTAAAATGTATTTATAAAAAACAGATACTGTAATGGAACGATGACAATAGATTTAGTTGCAATTGGAAGCCAACAGCTATCATGCGCATAAATGAAAGATATTTTTCCTATTTTGCCCTACATGCCCCTAAAACTGCTGGATGATAACATTTTTTCTATTGTTTCGTAATGTCACTGGTAAATACACTATATGCAAAGACACGAAATGTTCCAATTGGAATTACAAATTTGCTGTCAATGTCATTCCAATTGAGCAGGAGGCCTGTCAAACGCGCTTTGAAAGTATTGCCCGACATCATCATCGTCATGACGCGATAATCATCATCAACAGCCGCAATCATCAGATTTCGTGTCTTTAGCATACAGTGTCTTTAGTCACTGGTTGCAATACATGAAGTCCTAGATCATTTTTTATATATACAAATAAGGTTTATCGATAAGGTTTAGAATCATTCACGGGAGGGTACACATAGCTGTCCATTTTACCCCAATTTGCCCTGATTTGTTGTCGCCACATGAATGAATTGATTTCTCCCATTTGCTTCAGTCCGAATTGATGGACTTTTGTCACTGAAACCAATGTAATCGAAAGGACTGTTAAAACATATGGCTTTGGTGGGGATTACAGGGTATAATAGGCATTAATCCTAATCTTAATTTGTGGCAAATATGCACATAACTGATTAAATGAAGCATCTTAAATATATATAATTTGGTGCTTTGAGACGCCCTATTTAATCAGTTTAGCGCATATTTGACATATTTTATAAAGTGCTTATTATGCCCTTAAATTTAAAAAAAAAGTCATATATGTGTCTTTTTGATAACATTGGTTTCAGTACCAATGCTAATAAGGGAAATTAATTTATTCATAACTTGACAAAAAATCAGTGCAAATTGATTTATTCATTACATGACAAAAATGAGGGCAAATTGGGGTGAAATGGACAGCTGTTTATACCATTCCGAGAATGATTGTAGTATTAATCGATAAACCGCATTTGTCTATATAAAAATGATCCAGGGCTTCATGTTTTGCATCCAGCGACATTACAAAATCATACAAAATATGTTATTATCCAATAGTTTTAGGGGCATGTAGGGTAAAATAGGGTAAATATCTTTCATATGTTTGCATGATAACTGTTAGCTTCTAATTGTACCTAAAACTAATTTCAACGTTTCATAGCAGTATTTGTTTTTCATAAATACATTTTAAATCTATTTTTTTCATGAAAATAGGGCAAAATGGGGTAAATTGGACAACTCCCGAAAATGATTCTGGTGATAAAAGATCTAGCGGTTTTTGTTTATGCCAAAGAAATCAACTTCATGTCAGTAACATTAAAAATCCATTCATAATTAGGAAAAAATGTGAATATCCGACAGTTGTTGGGGCATATGGGGCAAAATAAGCATTTAAAATAATATTTCATGTATTCTTATGATTCCTGTTAACTTCCAATTACAACTGCAGCTATTTTTAATGATCTACAGTCGTGTTAGTTGTTTGAAAGTACATTTAGATTTTCTTTTTGTATGAAAATTGGGTAAAATGGAGCAAAATGGACCACTTCCCGTGCCGTGCGGTGAATAAAAATAGCACCAATCGATTTCTCGTAATTTTTTACGTCAGAAATGGTCAACCTCTCGTACCGAAACCAGCGGCGTTAAAAGATCCGTTTTTTGGGTCGATTTTTCCCACTGTGCACTGCCTCAGGATAAATTCATGGCGGAATGTCTGACAGATTGTTAGATTGTTAGAAATTCAAAGATATTGATATAGATCTATTAGCATCAAAATTCATAGGAGACAAGAAGACCAAGAAATCAATAAGTAGACAGACGATATGATTACTAGATACCCGAAAAGTAAGTTGGCTAGAAATCCTGAAAACCAGAAGATTTGAAGGCAAAACATAGAAGAACAGTAGACATTATATCAAGAAGACCATGAAACCGGTGGGTTTGTAAATCAGGCAACCAGCACACCGGCTAACCAGAACACTCGAACACCAGAAGATCAAAAGACTAGAACCAGGAGGCCAGAAGATCAGAAGATCAGAAGATCAGAAAACTAGTTGATCAGATGACTAGAAAACAAGAAGATCAGTGAGTTGAGAGCAAAAACAGACGACCATAAGACTATAAGTCAAGAAGACCATAACCACAGACGATACGGAATAATTAGCGTACCAGACAATCAAAAGCCCAGGAAGACTAGAAGATAAAAAAAACAGAAAATTTTAAGACTACACCACTACAGCACCAGAGGATTATAGAACCCGAAGACCAGGGAGTCGAACAACAGAAAACCAGAAGATTGGAAAACCAGAAATCCAAGAGTCATAAGACAGCACACAGGAGACCAGACGACCAGAAGACCAGCAGAACGTAAAAACCTGAAAACTAAGATTAATAAAACTAGAAGACCAGGGGAGTTGAACAACAGAAAACCAAAAGACCAGAAGTTTGGAGAAACAGAAATAAAAAAAAATAAGACAGGACGCAGAAAATCAGAAGACGAGATGACTAGAAGATCATAATACTATAAGACCTGAACACCGAAAGACCAGAAGATTAGAAGACTTGCCAAGAAGAAGCTTAGAAGACCCTAAAACCACAAATTCAGCTTATTAATCCTGCCAGAAATTAAGAAAATCAGAAGACCAGAAGACCAGTTATCTAGAAAACAAGTGAGCTCATTGAGATGAACCAGCCTAGGGCTGAAAATCTCAAAAATAAAGACAAAAAAAAAAAACAAGTGAGCTAAATTTGCCGAAGACCAGAAGGACAATTGACCAGGATATTAGAGGACCAAAAGCCCAGCAGACAAGAAGATCAGGAAAACATAGTGCTCGAGGACCAAAAGACTGGGAGTATGATGCTCACCCAAGGAAACTACGAGCTTTGGTAGTTTATTCACGATAATTTCTATTAGGGGCTGTCCATAAACCACGTGGTCATTGGGGGGGGGGGGGGGGGGGGGGGGGTTCGGCCAATGATCATTTCGTATGGACCAATAAAATTTTTTGTATGGACTAATGACCACGCGGGGGGGGGGGTGGTTGAAAAGTCCCAAAAAAAATGACCACGTGGTTTATGGACAGCCCCTTAACCCTAGTCGTTCTTCTTGACCCCGACAGGAACGTTGAGCGTATAAAAAAACAATTACACCGTATTTGGCCAGAGGCCGTAACAGACTGTACATTACTAACATTTGAATTTGACAACGGACAACGAAAAGTTTTCCCCGACTGAAGCAGGAATCGAACCCACACTCCGAGGCTTACGAGACACTACGTATACTACGTCAGTTCAGTTGCGATTGCTTCAGTTTCAGTTTTCAACCATCGAGATATCGATGCATCGTGATTTGATTTGTGATTCTAATAGGAGTCTTCTGCTTGGTGACGGATTTGACCTAAGAGCAGTGCTTGCGTGTCACCATGGAAATAGTGAAGGACCCACATCAGTTGGACTACAATGTTCAGCGACTAGTTTCGGATTGTATTCGTTTTATAGATTGATCAACTCTGGGCCAAGGCTGTAAACTTTACACAGTTACAACATACAGGGTACACATCGCCGGTGAATCTTCTAAACTGTGATCCCATCTACTCATGGTCTCAAAAAGGGTCATTGGACGTATGTAGGTTTTGGCAATGCGATAGTCGTCAAGGGTAGCAATAGGCATCTATGTTAATTTGACGTATATTACGTCAAAGATTGTAGGTTACTGCTACAGTTACAGCGCTCATTTTTAGAACGACGTGTTACTCATCAGAAAACGCAATTTTTCTTACCTAATTCACATGAGGGATCCTGGCCAGAGCAACATAAAGGTTCTCCAATATCCATCAAAGATTCTTGCGATTTACTCGGAGATTCTAGCTAAAATCCTTTGAAGATATTTGGCAGAAAACTTGGATTTTTGGCAGATTTTTTGGATGATTCTTGGCAGAATCCTTGGAGAATTTTTGGCTGAATCCTTGAGAGGAATCCTGGTGGATTCTTTTTAATGATTCACGACAGAATTCTATGAAGGCATCTTGGAAGAGTCTTTGAAAGGATTGTTGACAGAATGCTGGAAAGATTATTAGTAGAACCCTTGGCAGAAACCCGGGAGGATTCTTGGCAGAATCGTGGAAGGATTCTTGGCAGAATGCCATGAGGATTCTTGGCTAGAAACCTATGAGTAATCTTGTCAGAATCATGAATCGATTGGTGGCAGAATTATTTGAGGACTCTTGGAATAATCCTATGAGGAATCTTGGCATATTCCTGCGAGAATTTTTGGATGAATCTTCCGAAGATTCTGTGCACAAACCTTCGAAGTTTCTCGGTAATATTCAGCGTGGATTCTTAGCAGAATCCTGTAAAAATTTTAAACAGATTCCTGCGAGAAACCAGTGAGGATTCTTGGATGAAACCTATGAAGGTTCTTGGTAGGGGTGGTGGGGGTAAAGTGGACAACCTAAGCATTTTGGTCGTTTCCCGCGGAAATGCGGCAAAATCCATCTGCTTTTCCGAGTTACATGGAAGGTAATGATATACTCTAGAAATCTTGTAAGGGGTTGCATTTAAAAAATATTGTTTTCTTCGATTATTTTCTTCACAAAATCGTGCATCAAAATAGCGTGAAAAAAATTGGTGGGGGTAAAATGGACAATCAATGGGGTAAAATGAACAAGTCGTTAAAAGTTATATAACAGCATATTGTTTCTATGTTTTTAAATACAAACTATCAAATTTCATACGATTAGACGTGTGCGCCGAATATTCGGCGTAAAATCGGCGTGCATCGGCGTGGGGCTTCTCAAACAATTATGAACAAAGTAAACTACTTTTCAATGATTGGATTGCAACAAATGGACATCTAGCTATGTGCTGCTGCAGAAATTTTTTGGTTTTGATGATGGTAGCCTTTCTGAGAAGGGATACGCCGATCGGCGTGCGGTTTTCACGCCGCCGCCGCCGCAGTTTGCCACGCCGACACGCCGATGCTTCCTGGATCGGCTTCAAACAACATAACCATAAACTTTTTCCACCAGTGCATGGGTATAACCCCCCTTTACCTATCCCCCGTTTAAAAAATATAGTATTTTTGATTCTTGTTGGCTTGGGGAGCCGCACGCCGATTCACGCCGATTTCTCATCGGCGCGGCGCGGCGCGGCGGCGCACACCTCTACATACGATACCTTTATTTTGTTGTTTTCAAACTTTTAATACAAACTTTAAAACACACTTAAATAATTATTGTAAAAATAGTGTATAAAACAAGCACTGTTTTGGATAAAAAATATATTTTGTCGATAAAAAAAAATTATACCTTTTTACTTCAACTATCTCACGATAGGTATGACGGCTGATGATTCTGAAGTTTGCAAAAAAAATATAAAATTTTGGTGAAATTTGAAGCGATTGTCCATTTTACCCCCACGGTCTGATTTTGTTAAAATTATTTCCGAAACTTTTGTTTTTTACAATACTTAATTTTTTTTTCGGTCAAATATATTCTTCTACATGGACTTGATTGGTTTAGGGTTTAAAACTTGTAAAAATTTGAAAATAACTTACGAGAAAACCTTAGCAATTATAAGCAGATTTTACATCATTTCCGATTTTTCACGTGATTTTCAAAGTTTTTGTCATCTTGAAGAGGTTTATTTGATTTTAATGTTCAAGATCAGCAAAAGTATAATGATTCATGCTTAGGCATCAACTCCAATCGTTGAAACATTTTGAAAAACAATAAAAGCCATGAAACTGTACCTTGTCCATTTAACCCCACCTGTCCACTTTACCCCCACCACCCCTAGAAGTTTTGTGAGGATTGTTAGCAGAATCCCGTGAATATTTTTGGCAGAATCCCGCGAGGATTTGTTACAGAATCCTATGAGAAGTCGTGACAGAATCTTGTAAGAATTATTAGAATTCTGTGTTGATTCTTCTAATCTTCTAAGGCCGGAACAAATCTCATTTTCTTCTTTTGTCACTTTGCTCGTTGACTCGTCAAGGGGGGGGGGATAATAAATAATAAATGTATTTGATGAAAAATTACCCAAACAATTAGGCAAAATCGTAAAACTCTTCGGATTTGTTAAGAAATTTTCTCGACAACTCTAATTTCAGTTCAAAATTTTTAAATTTATGAATAATTTATTTGTGTGCCCCCTCAAAATGTCGAATTCCGACCAAAATTTTCCGAGGGGGGGGGGGGGTGACATTAGAGAAAATCGAAATTTGTGTCAGCCTAATTCTACTTAATATTCTTAGCAAAATGCTGTTAGGATTGTTGGCAGAATCCTGCGAAAAGTTTTTAGGAAAATTCTGCGAGGAATCCGGACCGAATCTTGTTAGAATTATTAGCATAATTGCGTGTAGTTTCGTAGCAAAATTCCGTGAGTATTCTTGGCTAAATCGTACGAGAATTCCTGAAAGAATCCTGCAAAGTTTGTTGATATAAACCAGCGAAGATTCTTAGCAAAGTTCTGCGAAGATTCCTGGAGAATCCTATCAGGATTCGGAACAGGATCATGTTAGGGCTATAAGCAGAATTCCGTGAGGACTTTTGGTAGAATTATGTGAAGATTCTTGGTAGAATCCGGATACTTAGCAGAATCCCGGAAGTATTATTAGCAGAATTATGTGAGTTAGAAACCTGGAGGAGTTGGCAAAATCTCAGTATTAAACTATTGTTATAGATTCCCTTTGAGGACTGCTTCGATTTCAAGTTCTAGTTTTTGCTATTGTTGTAGCTCTTGTTTACTTTCTTTTTCTTGTTTTAGATATAATGCCACATGTGCTTGATTAGTCGATATGCTTTTGCGTACAGGCATGTTGTTGAAGAAACAGTCTGGAAGAATATGTAATTAAATTAGAAATGGAATTTCTGACAGTTGCATAAGATTTCCACTGTTAAAATCAGTATTCGGTTATTCCAAAAGAGTTTCTGGTAAAACTGGCAAACATTTTCTGATAAAAAATGGATCTTGTAGGAATTCTTATAAAAAAAACAGAGAGAAAGACAACTTCGGAGAAAGGAAATTATGACGGATTTTTAGAAAAAAAATAACTCTACCTGCAATTCTCCACCCTACCATTTGAAATCTTAACTCATAAAAAAGTTTCTGACACTTCTGAAACTTCGGAAATAATTTCGAATGTAATTGCCATTCCATAGAAAAGTGGTATATTGAATCTCCGAATGTCGTAACAGTGGGTACGTTTGTTGTTCAATGTTCTTTCAAAGTTCTGAAAACATAATTATTACCGGATTTCAGAAACCCTTGTGTGTCTTTTAGTCTTTCAGCCAATACTACAGGGTGTCCACCTAGTCGGGAATTTTGGGAAAATGTAGTAAAGCTCGAAAATATCAAATCATCGAGAAAAAAAGCAATGACTGTAACATAAAACACAACATGTTGGGAAAAAAATCGTAACACATTTCTTTGAAAACCCTTTTAGTGAATTAATGATATAATTTAGCGAATATCGGATGAAATTCCAGGGTAAAATACTGAAGGAATTCCAAAGGATTTATAGGATTATATTTATATTTAGATTATTTAAGTTTCTATTTAGTTAGAATTTGATTTTTTGGAGAAGTTCCAGGTGGGTGTTCAAATCATCTGAAACAATCCTGACATTTTTTTGTAATTGATCTGCCTCTACTGGAACTTTAAGTAAAATACTCGAAAACAAATCGTGATACTTTAAGCAATTCCTTCAAATTTCCTAAAAAAAATATCTAAGGCAATCTTATCAAAAGTCTCTTAGGGGCTGTCCATTAATTACGTAAGGGAATTTTTACGATTTTTCGACACCCCCTCTACCCATTGTAAGATTTTTTGTATGACAACCCAAATTTTTTTGTATGGCGCGTAAGATTTCTCAAACCCCCCCTCCCCCATAAACCCTAAACATACGGGCCATACAAAAATATTTTGGTTCTCATACATCAAACCTTACAAGGGGGGTGGGGGTGTCGAAAAATCGTGGAAATTCCCTTACGTAATAAATGGACAGCCCCTATTTAACTTTGTTTACTTTGAGATATATTTTTGAAAAAAAAAACGATATGCAAACATTGTATTAAATCAACGGTTTCTTATTTTAACCCGATTTGGCAGTTTGTATTTATCAAAATTCGGATTGTTTCGATTCAGATTCCCAAACTCGACGTATTAAATCATGCAAATATAGTGGCTGGAGAAAAATAATATTTTTTTGCTGTGTACATCTGTGCTTGGTCGAATGAACCACCGAGAAGCCAGCAGAAGGAAAAACCATTGCGTCCATATCGTGCAGACACTTCTGAACGTGAAAATCGATATCGCACAAAAGAAGGCAAAAACGCCAATTTGCAATCGTTAGAATTCCACGCTCGTTGAGTGCGGAAATTAATACGCTCGTTTGGCTTATTTTTTATCCCAGTCGATCAGTGAAAGAATTTATCAGACGACGACGCCACTCTGTTCGGAATGGAATTATCGGAACCGATTTGTGATTTGAGTACGTGACTTCTGAATTTATGTCATCTGACAAAAATGCTTTTTGTATGCAAAACAACCCACGAGATGTAGAACTTAACAAAACCGTTAAAATTATTCTGTGGAAAAGCATCTATTGAAGGATAAAATGCCGGAATTCCATCTCGCTCTGTCCCAATAACAGAAAAAAGTAAACAACTTTCAACAACTTTGGCTCATAGTCTGCGCGGGTGGTACCCACTTGCAGGAATCCACAATAGGGTGTATTGTTATTCGTTCGTTTCACTTCAAAAAGCAAACATTCCTGATATGCACATGTAAAAAGTTGGAGGCACGATTTTCCCTAGGTTAAAAGTTCTCCGGAAAACCCAAATCAAACAGAGCGTAGGAATTGACATTTCGGAATCCGATCCCCGGCAGCTTTTTTTTTTTTCTTTTATTATTTTCTTCTCGTGTTTTTACACGGCACAATACTCACATCTCACACCTGAGTTTGGGTTAGGGCTCATGGGCTTTCCTGCTGTCGGTCAAATTCAAACAGAAGAAACCGGTGCAGTGCTAGTGTGGGGGAATGCTGTCGGCATCGTCGTTGCAGTCAGTCAGTGTAGGTGGGAAAATTGTTGTAATAAATTTTCCCGGGAAGTTACAGATGGGTACCGTATGTGCCCCATGTAGCTCGGATGTCGGATTACTTTAGGTGTGCAAATCTGTCTTTTTGTTTCTTGTAATTCGTTTCAGGAGCAGATGGCTTTCATAAGATAAGTGACATATAATCCTGTTAGTTGAAAGGTAATGGATCTGTTGAGGAGGGTTTTTTGGAGTGAACAGATTTAGCTGTTGCTTCTGCATATTAAAATAGCGTAAAAGCACTAGTATTGGAGGTCAATGTGTACTCACATTTTCAATAGTTCAAATTTCAAGAACGAAACATCGGTTTGCGATGAAAGTTGTTCGATTTTTCAACCTTTTCCTTCTTCTTGGCCTAACATTCCACTCGTGTTTATCAACGCTATCACCTTGTCCTAACCCTCTGCGAGTTTCGAAGGGGCTCGAGAGTGTCCCTGACACACGAACTACGCACATCACGCGATCCGTCGTCGCCTTGATCAATCATATCATCTTATCCGGGAATCCGTATTAGTGCATAATCTGCCATAGCTGGTCTCGATCGATTGTATCATGCGCCGATTTAAAATCGATGAACAAGTGATATGTGGGCACGCTGTATTCGCGGCATTTCTGCAACACCTGGTGGATGGCAAGCATCTGGTCCGTTGTAGCGCGTTCATCCATGAATCCAGCCCGATATTGCCCCACGAACTCTCTCGCAATAATCGGTGAAAGACGGCGGCATATCATTTGAGAGAGTATCTTGTAGGCAGCGCTCAGTAGTGTCTCACAATCAAACTTGTCGTCCTTTTTGTAGATGGGACACACGATACCTTCCATCCATTTTTCCGGTAATGCATCCGCCTTCCAATTTTCCCAAATTTCATAACGAGGAACTGAAAACGACTGCCTGAGACTGATACTTAGCAGCTCTGATCAAACGTGAACCCCCTGCCAGACAACCATTTCCCAATATCACTCCGATACCAGCATGAACTTGTGCAGACGCAGTGATATGTACTGCATGCCGTGAGCCAACGATTGCAATCATCCCTCCATTCTCCTTCTTCTTCACGTTGAGCTGCAACTTGACGTTGAAGACGCTTCCTCGCCTAAAAGTGGGAGACATCATCAACACTCACACATTGAACATACCTGTTAGTTCCAAGCAGCTATTTCATTGGTTACTTATTTGGTATGGTGTGTTGGAAATTGCCAATTTTTGTTAAACGTACATACTTTTTTTTGTTCAACATCACATTTAAGACAAGACATAATCAACAATAGTACGCCACAATACTCGGTTTGTGGCTGCCGCTCTCCATCCTCGGTCGCGACCAATGCTCGCCAGGTCACGCTCCACCAGGTCCGCCCATCGTGCTCTCTGCGCTCCACGCCTTCTTATGTCAACCGGATCAGTTGCAAACACCAGCTTTGCAGGGTTGTTGTCCGGCAATCTTGCAACATGCCCTGCCCACCGTATTCTTCCGGCTTTGGCCACCTTCTGGATGCTGGGTTCGCCGTAATGTGCAGCGAGCTCGTTGTTCATCCTTCTCCGTCACACACCGTTCTCCTGCACACCGCCGAAGATCGTCGTAAGCACGCGTCGCTCGAAAACTCCGAGTGCTTGCAGGTCCTCCTCGAGCTTGGTCCACGTCTCATGCCCGTAGAGGACAACCGGTCTTATTAGCGTTTTGTACATGGTGCATTTGGTGCGTGGGTGAATCTTTTTCGACCGCAGTTTCTTCTGGAGCCCGTAGTAGGCCCGACTTCCGCTGATGATGCGCCTCCGAATTTCACGGCTCACGTTGTTGTCAGCCGTCAGTAAGGATCCGAGGTAGACGAATTCCTCCACCACCTCGAAAGTATCCCCGTCTATCGTAACATTACTACCCAGACGGATCCGGTCGTGTTCGGTTCCGCCTACCAGCATGTACTTTGTTTTAGAGGTATACACCACCAGTCCGACCTTTGCTGCTTCAGCTTCGCGTTTCAGGCGGGTGTACAGCTCTGCCATCGTTCCAAATGTTCTGGCAATAATGTCCATGTCGTACGCAAAGCACACAAATTGATCGGATTTTGTGAAAATCGTTCCCAGGCTGTTGAGCCCGGCTCGTCGCATCACACCTTCCAGAGCAATGTTGAAGAGTAGGCATGAGAGTCCAACACCTTGTCGCAGTCCCCGACGAGATTCGAATGAACTGGCTAGTTCACCCGAAACCCTTACGCAGTTTTGCACACCGTCCATGGTTGCTTTAATCAGTCTAGTCAGCTGGGATAGCACTTTGTAGGGCAGCATTCAAAATAGTGATCGCCCTGAAGTTTCTCACATTCCAAATGGTCGCCTTTCTTGTGAATGGGGCAGATTACCCCTTCCTTCCACTCCTCCAGTAGCTGTTCGGTTTCCCAGATCCTGACTATCAGCCGATGCAAACAGGTGGCCAACTTTTCTGGGCCCATCTTAATGAGTTCAGCTGCTATACCATCCTTACCAGCTGCTTTGTTGGTTTTGAGCTGGTGAATGGCATTCTTAACTTTCCTCAGCGTGGGAGTTGGTTCATTTCCGTCCTCCGCTGCACTGGCGTCGTCGTTTCCTCCATTGCCGTGGGCTCCCGTGCCTACGTTCTCCACGCCGTTCAGGTGCTGATCGAAGTGCTGCTTCCACCTTTCGATCACCTCACGTCCGTCCGTCAAGAGACCTCCGTCTTTATCCCTGCATATTTCGGCTCGTGTTTCTTGGGAACGGCACAGCAGTTCCATTTCTTCACACTCCGCTTCTTCCAGGCGGCGCTTTTTCTCCCGAAAGAGGCAGGTCTGCTGTTTGCGCCTCTGTTTGTAACGTTCCACGTTCTGTCGAGTCCCTTGCTGCGTTCTTCTCCTCCAAAACCGTTCTGCACTCTTCGTCGAACCATTCGTTCGGTCGATTCCGTTCCACGTACCCGATGATAGTGAAAAGCTTTCTTGAAGACACCATGACGCTAAACGTGATAGTTAAAAAGTTATTAATTAAGCGGGCTAAAATGACGAAATCAGCCACGTGCGATGGTGCTCTCGGCTGCGTCGTTGATGGCTGCTTTCACTGCACAATGGGTCCAGAGCCGTGTTTACGAAGACAAAAATGTTTGTGCCTAAACCTTAAGCTTTAGATACATGGTGTTTTTGGGAAAGTTTCTTCTTATTTTTCAACCTTTTTTCTCATTATTGTGAAATTAGGGTGGTCCCTCTAGTTTCCCTGATCCAAACATCTGCTTTTTAATAATTCGATGTACGTTCACAAAATGTTCTACAAAGTTGTAAAAGAACTTATTTGGAGCAAGTTTGCCGAAGAAACCATTATTCTATCTGTTATGGTTCCTAACTTATATTTTTTTAAAAGATTCATGTTAGGGTGATCCATGAATTGCAGTTTTCCTGAAATTACTTTTAATTCGTTCGTTTTTAGTAAATACTTTGTTCCGAGCACTTTTAGAACTATCAACGACGCATATTTTTTCCAAAGATTTCAAAGTTCTAACTCTCATAGTTAAAAAGATATTGGCATTTTTCTTCGAAAAATCACTTTTTTTTTAAATGTCATATCTCAAAAAGGAGCAAATGGATTTTCAATCTCTCGGTTGCATTGGAAAGATCGTACTCTGTTCTATTTATGGTGAAAAAACTGCAGGTACCGTTTTTGTTTAAAACTTTTTATTGAATTTTGAAAATGCGATTTTTTTCATGGAAATGCAGTTGTAACTTTGAAAATCGATTAGATACAACTTTGGCGTCTTCGACAAAATTGTGAGTTTTTGGCTGCTCTAAAAGTACCCAGAACAAAGTATTGCGAAAAAATCAACACATAAAATTATATTGAATAAAAACCGATTTTCATATGGAAAGCGGAACAATTTCAGCAAACTCGACTAGTCTTTGTTAGATAGATCGAAGTAACCATGTCGAAAATGTTTAAATTTGCTTTTAGTCCATAATTAGTCAACGAACTCAGCTTAAAATGTGATTTTGAGCTGATTTTCATCAATTCAATTTCAATTTCATCACTTCAATGTATGGATAGTGAAAATGTCAATCACTTATGTTATTATGTTAACGTAAAAGCCTATCAAAGTTACATGATTTACAATATCTTCTCAACATTGTGCCTAAATGGTGATGACAGTATAAATAAACATTGGTTCTAGAATGAAATGGATGACCATTTACCAAGCTACTTTGATCTATCTAACAAAGGCGAGTTGAATTTGCTTGAAATGTGTCATTTTTCATATGAAAATCTGTTTTTACTCAATATCATTTTATGTGTTGACTTTGTCGCAATACTTTGTTGTGGGCACTTTTATAGCAGCCAAAAACTCACAATTTTGTCGAAGACGCCAAGTTTGTATCTCATCGATTTTCAAAGTATCAGCTGCTTTTCCATGAAAAAAGTTGCATTTTCAAAATTCAATAAAAAGTTTTAAACAAAAAAGGTACCTGCAGTTTTTTCACCATAAATAGAACAGAGTACGGTCTTTCCAATGCAACCGAGAGATTGAAAATCCATTTGCTCCTTTTTGAGATATGACATTTTGAAAAAAAAGTGATTTTTCGAAGAAAAATGCCAATATATTTTTAACTATGAGAGTTAGAACTTTGAAATCTTTGGAAAAAATATGCGTCGTTGATAGTTCTAAAAGTGCTCGGAACAAAGTATTTACTAAAAACGAACGAATAAAAAGATATTTCAGGAAAATTGAAATTCATGGATCACCCTAACATGAATCTTTAAAAAAATATAAGTTAGGAACCATAACAGATAGAATAATGGTTTCTTCGGCAAACTTGCTCCAAATAAGTTCTTTTACAACTTTGTAGAACATTTTGTGAACGTTCATAAAAATATTTAAAAGCAGATGTTTGGATCAGGGAAACTAAAGGGACCACCCTAATTTCACAATAATGAGAAAAAAGGTCGAAAAATAAAAAGAAAGTTTCCCAAAGACACCATGTATCTAAAACTTATGGTTTACGCACAAACGTTTTTGTCTTCGTAAATACGGCTCTGGACCCATTGTGCACTGTACTCCAGCAGTCCTCTAGAGGGGCCTCATCGAGCTCGCCCTCGTCTGGCAACGCGGCCTCCTCGAGATTCTGCGCGTATGCTGAGGCGACATCCGGTTGTTTCAGTTGCTCTAGGTTATACCGTGGCGGTCGCCGGTACCGTACATTGTTGATGACGGAGAGTTTTGGGCGCAGTTTGACCATCACCAGATAGTGGTTGGAGTCGATGTTGGCGCCACCATAGGTCCTGACGTCGATAATGTCGGAGAAGTGCCGTCCGTCAATCAGAACGTGGTCGATTTGAGATTCCGTCTGCTGTGGTGATCTGCAGGTGTAACGATAAGGGAGGCTGTGTTGGAAAAAGGTGCTACGTATGGCCATATTTTTGGAGGTGGCGAAATCAATGAGCCGCAGGCCGTTTTCGTTCGTCTGCTGGTGGGCGCTGAACTTACCAATCGTCGGTCTGAATTCCTCCTCCTGGCCTACCTGAGCATTTAAATCTCCTATGATGATCTTGACGTCGCGTCGTGGCTTGGGCAGCGATCGTACTCGCGTTCGAGCTGCGCGTAAAATGCGCCCTTGTCATCATCAGTACTTCCGGAGTGTGGGCTGTGCACGTTTATTATGCGGAAGTTGAAGAATCGTCCCTTAATCCTCAACCTGCACATTCTTTCATCGATCGGCCACCAACCGATCACGCGCCTCTGCATATCACCCATCACGATGAAAGCTGTTCCCAGCTCGCGTGTGTTGCCGCATCTCTGGTAGATGGTATGATTACCTCTAAACGTTCGCACCATGGATCCTGTCCAACACACCTCCTGCAGCGCTACGATGCCGAACCCGCGGTCCTTCTGTAGATCGGCGAGTATGCGGGTACTCCCAATGAAGTTGAGAGATCGACAGTTCCACGTACCGATTTTCCAATCGCAAGTCCTTTTTGTGCGCTGGGGACGTTGCCGTTGGTCTCGGTTCGTATTATTCTGCTGCTGATTTTCCGTTACAATGGTTTTTTACGACTGGCTCGTAGGTCCTGATACCAACCCCCCACTTTCCGGAGGATAATTGTGCACAGTTGAGCTTAGAGTCCTTCCCTGGCACTCGGACGTAGATCAGCCGTCCCTAACATGGGGATCAGACGCTGTTGTGAGTCGCTCCTCCTGGAGAACAGACGCTCAGGTTTGTCGAAGCAATCCTCCCTCCCCCTCCTCCCTTCCCTGTCAGCCTACGACCAAAGTTCCCAACGGGGTTTTCGGCTGTTCGAACCCGTATGAAGTTGATCATCAATATTAACTTCTTTTCTCACTCAGCCTACATAGCTGTGTAGTGTCGGTAGCGATTGTCTCAATTGGCTAAGAATAACACTACGGACCGCCTGTTCCGGTGGTAAGAATCCACCAACAGGTGACCCCTAATTCATGGTGTGATGCGGCTTTATGCTTACCGTGCCTAGGAATGAATGGCTAGGGGGGTCTAATAAAAACCTAACCGCTAACGGAGCCTGTGGAGTACCAGGGCGCCCTCCACAGTATGTAGCCCTTACTGCGCTAACCGGAGCAATGGTGCAGTGGACCTTGTGTTTCTCCGAGACAATCAGCTGCCCTTCTTTAGTCTCACTTGAGGCTAAATAATGGCGGGATTATGAAGATGTTGTTAATTAGTTTAAATTTTCACCTATATGGTTTCGCATTATGCGATTTACACAGTGTATTCTGTGTATCCTCGCCTTTGGCGTTTTCCAATCGATACCGATTTGGTTTTATTGTTGCTGTTCTTTGTTGTGCTGTTGTTGCGAAGAGTTCAATCTTACCTAGTTTGGGTAGTGGCTACGGTTAGGATAGCTCAGATCAATCTTCAGCATAAAAGAACAGCAACGATCAATCTTTGCAGACTTATGCAAAATGGTACAGCCCAAGTGGCCTTGGTACAAGAACCTTACTTTCGTAAGGGAAATTTCTATCTAGGAAACCTTGTGAACCCGGTGTTTGCCACTTTCAGTAAACATGAAATGGCAAACTCGCGTGTCATGCCTCGAGCCTGTGTGCTTGTCAACAACGCAATAGTTGCTACACTCATCTCTGAACTAACCACCAGAGATGTATGTGCTATCACAATTGATGTATCTGTTGGAAACCTCAACAGGAAATACGTCTATTGTTCTGTGTATTTACCGCATGATGAACCATCCCCTACGGATGCTTTCAAACAAGTCATCGCATACTGTACTTCAAAAGGCCTTCCGCTAATTGTTGGCAGTGATGCTAATGCTCACCATATCATCTGGGGCAGCTCAGACATTAACTTGAGAGGCTCCAGTTTGATGGAGTACTTAAGTAGTACAGATCTTGCATTACTTAACATAGGCAACTGCCCAACCTTCATGGTATCTGCTAGAGAGGAAGTGTTAGATATAACGCTTTACTCTAGCAGAATTAGTCACGAGCTGACCAATTGGCATGTGTCAAATGAAGAATCTTTATCTGACCATCGCTATATCTTTTTTGAACATTTAAATGTTACTTAGCAAACATTGCGTTTCAGGAATCCTCGGTCAACAAACTGGGATCTTTATACTGATTTGGTTGCAGCCAAATTTCATGGATATTCACCATCCATTGACACTCCAAGTGATTTAGATGACGCCGTTGATACTACAACGACCTTCATCATGGAAGCTTTTGAAGAAGCATGCCCTCTACGGTCTGTGAAGATCACAAGAGGAACCCCTTGGTGGAACTCTGATCTGGCGAAACTCAGGAAACAATGTAGAAAGAGTTGGAACAGACGACGTTCGGCTGGTTCGGAGGCTTTCAGGTCGGCTCGCAAGGCCTACCAGAAAGCTCTCCGGTTTGCTGAACGATCCGGCTGGAAAAACCTTTGTACAAATGTTTCCAGCTTGAGTGAAGTCAGTCGGTTAAACAAAATCCTTGCTAAATCTAAGGATTTCCGGGTGAACGAACTTCGTTTGCCAAATGGTGATCTGACTTCTTCTGATGAGGAAGTTTTGGAATGCTTATTCAGCACACACTTCCCTGGATGTGTGGATATTACATCTCTGGATGATCCTGATGTCTTTTCTTGTAGTTATGATTCTTTAGCTTCGGCTCGGAGTATTGTAACTATAGAATCGATTGAGTGGGCTCTTAATAGCTTTGCTCCTTTCAAATCTCCTGGGGCAGATGGGATTTATCCTATTTTGCTTCAGAAGGGATTTGATTATTTCAAACATGTTTTGAAAAAACTACTTGTTTGCAGTTTTGCTACAGGGTATATTCCCAAATCCTGGAGGGATATTACTGTAAAGTTTATTCCGAAAGTGGGTCGTGCGTCGTATGAAGAAGCAAAGAGTTTCAGACCTAGCAGTTTGACCTCTTTTCTTCTGAAATGCTTAGAACGCATTGTGGATCATCACATCCGTGATGTTCATCTGGCCAACGTGCCTCTTCATATGAACCAACATGCCTACCAATCTGGTAAGTCCACTGTGACTCTTTTGCACAAGGTTGTTTACGATATCGAGAAAGCATTCGCTCAAAAGCAATCTTGTTTGGGTGTTTTCTTAGATATCGAGGGTGCCTTTGACAACGTGCCTTTCGATGCCATATTGGAAGCCGCACGGAGTCATGGTATATCTCCAATGATTTCCAATTGGATTCACCAAATGCTCAAAAACCGATATCTCTTCTCGACATTGCGTCTAGCAGGGATTAGGAAATTGAGTGTTCGTGGTTGCCCCCAAGGGGGAGTCTTATCACCGCTTTTGTGGAATCTCGTAGCAGATACGCTATTGAGGCAACTCAATAATAGCGGTTTTCCTACTTATGGTTTTGCCGACGACTACCTAACATTGTTAGTTGGTATGTGCATCAGCACCCTTTTCGACCTGATGCAAAACGCCCTTCAGGTAGTTGAGGGTTGGTGTCGCCAATATGGCCTTTCGGTTAATCCGAGTAAAACATCTATTGTTCTTTTCACGGAAAGGCGAAACCGTAGTGGCGTTCGACCTTTGCGTCTCTTTGATTCTGAAATCGATGTGACTGAACAGGTAAAGTACGTTGGAGTCATTCTTGATTCCAAGCTTTCCTGGACACCTCACATTGAGTTCAGAATCAAGAAAGCTTGTATGGCCTTCGGGCAATGCCGGCGTACTTTTGGTACAACTTGGGGTCTAAAACCCAAGTATATCAAATGGATTTACACAACTGTGGTTCGGCCAATATTGGCTTATGGATATCTTGTGTGGTGGCAGAAGGGTGAAGTGAGAACGGTCCAATCGAAATTAGGCCATCTCCAAAGGATGTGCTTAATGGCGATGTCTGGAGCGTTCTCTTCAACTCCCACGGCAGCGCTCGAAGTTCTCTTTGACGTTTCCCCACTACACATTCATCTCAAACAAGAAGTCCTTTCTTGCACTTACCGGTTACGGGTACTCGGTCTACTAGAGGAAACTCCTGTGAACCGCACATCAACACACACCTCGTTGTTTCCACTTTTAGTGAATTGGGACAAAATTGTCCTTGCTCCAAGTGATCTTACAATTGCTTGTAATTTTCCATATAGGACATTTTCCACGAAATTCCCTTCCCGGGAAGAGTGGACATCTGGTTATCTGGAGAGAAGTATTTCAGACGGCATCGTATTTTACACTGATGGCTCCCTTCTCGAAGGTCGAGCAGGTGCTGGTGTTTATTCTCGTGAGCTAAGGCTGTATCAGTCTTACTCACTTGGTAGACACTGCACCGTTTTTCAGGCCGAAATCTTTGCTCTTATGTGCGGAGTGCAATCAGCACTTCAGCAGCACGTAATGGGCAAAGTAATATACTTCTGTTCAGATAGCCAGGCTGCTATTAAAGCACTTGCTTCGGCCAACTCCAGGTCGAAGATAGTTATCGCTTGTCGAACTCAAATCGAGGAGCTGAATTCAGCAAACGCTTTTCACCTTTTATGGGTACCTGGTCATTCTTCCATCGCTGGAAATGAATTGGCTGATGAGTTAGCTCGCTCTGGAGCATCACATGACTTCATTGGCCCTGAGCCAGCTATTCCGATATCGAAGTGTTGGATTAAGCTTCAGATTCACACCTGGGCTGTCACTCAACACAGACAATATTGGAATAGTTTGGAGTCATGTCGTCAAACCAAATTGTATAGTGCTGAGCCATCTCTACGGGTGGCGAAGTATCTAACTAATCTGTCTAAGCAGAATTGCAGCATGCTGGTCAAAGCATTGACTGGCCACTGCCGACTCAGCTATCACATGGCGAATATTCATCAAGCTGATTCATTTGCCTGTGATAGCTGTGAATCCGATTATGGAACTTCGTTTCATTTGATATGTAACTGTCCAGTTTTCGCGCAACTGCGTTTCCGAGTATTCGGTAAACACTTATTAAGTGAAACTGACTTCAGAAACCTGAATCTTCAGGATATTCTGTTGTTCTTAACCTGCTGTGGTAAAGAGCTATAGGCTCTCTTTCGCTTTATGCGTTATTACAGTGCCCTTTTCAGGGCGCTGTTCGAACCCATTGTGGTACGCTTGTGCGTTAGTACCCTCTTCCAGGGTATTTTTCCTATTTCCCTACCTGTCCCTATCCCCATCCAAATCCTTTTTCCTTCCTTTTCCCTCAGGTAGATGATGAAATAGGCTGTTATTTTGGCGATGGCACAAATGTCCCAAATGGAGGATAACGTGCCTCTGGAGCCGGCCTTCTGATACCTGATGCGGGTACTCCCAATGAAGTTGGGAGATCGACAGTTCCACGTACCGATTTTCCAATCGCAAGTCCTTTTTGTTCGCTGGGGACGTTGCCGTTGGTCTCGGTTCGTATTATTCTGCTGCTGATTTTCCGTTACAATGGTTTTTTACGACTGGCTCGTAGGTCCTGATACCAACCCCCCACTTTCCGGAGGATAATTGTGCACAGTTGAGCTTAGAGTCCTTCCCTGGCACTCGGACGTAGATCAGCCGTCCCTAACATGGGGATCAGACGCTGTTGTGAGCCGCTCCTCCTGGAGAACAGACGCTCAGGTTTGTCGAGGCAATCCTCCCCCCCCCTCCTCCCTTCCCTGTCAGCCTACGACCAAAGTTCCCAACGGGGTTGGTTACCCGATCTTCCCTAAGGTTGCTCATAGTTTCTGGCCGGTACAACGAGGAGGTAGGGATAGGAGCTGCTGGGCAGAGGCTAGTGGTGGGATCTGAATTACGCAGCATAGCCAGCCTTTACCGTGCCTTAGCATTTACAAGCACATGTGTGCGTGGGTTTTCTTGCATACGAAACATAGTATTTCACAACCACAGAGAAAGATTTCTTTGCTGTACTGTTATGGCGTATTATGATCTGGTGGGCAAAACAATTAATTGAAATATTCATACATCCATTTCAATTCAAAAGCTTTCTGATCAATCGTACTTTGAATACTTGATTTGATTTGGATTGCGAAGAATTTCACCGACTTTTCGAATAAACACCTACGATCAAATCATAGTTTTTGACCATCATATGTTCCATAGTGTCACGTAGAAGGTGTGCCGGGAATTGAATTCAGGTTGTGCTCAAAATGGACGCAAACTAGACGGAAACAGAATGCGAGGGATAATCCTATTATTTTAAGGAAATGATAGTTGTTTCACAATATTTTGTTACACGACATTAAGGCGTTATAGGAGGTGCAAGAATAAATTCGATCATTATTAGTCGGTGCTTAGATAGACGGGAATTAGATAAAGACCCTCTATCTTCATATGAGCTGGTTACGTGCGATATTTTTCAGGTTTCTGGCATATAAGTTCTAGTTTCATTTTCTATTTTTTCTACTCACTTACGATCCCTACAGATATGTCCTTAAGGTTGAAGGATTCGTCATTGACATAATCGTCATCATTGAAAATTCGAAAGCTGTTTTCTCGTTCATAGCTGAAAATTCCCAGTGAAAATGTATTCACTGTATTGTGGATGCAGAATGGAGTATAGTGAATACATTTTCAATGTTACCATTCATGTTTCGAGCAAGAAAAATGCTTTTGAATGTTGCCCCGTAACGTGTGTAGATCACCTTAGAATGGTGCGTTGCGGCGTAAGATCTACAACCACATCAAATTTCGATCTTGTTAACGTTTTCATGCCTAAAGAGGCCGATCTGTGGTGAGCAGACATTCCAGGATCGAGATTTGATGTGCTTTTTTAATGTTTTGTTGCTAATTCACATTTGATTTCAGGAGTAATGAGGTAAATGTTTAGCGTATTTTATAAATGCTTATTAATCATGATTATGATTGTTTTTCAAACAAATGTATAACAAAACATACACAACACACACTTACATACATTACATATACATATCTCATCATATATTGGGAAAGGGAGGGACCATCAGGGCACCCGATTGAAACGATTTGGACAGGAGCTTGGAACTGCCTCCTCCTTGTTGTTAACATTTCGTGGATTGAGGGCGGGCTCTTCGACTCCATCTATTGGGAGTATTCTGTCAATCGAGGGCTTGATTTTGCAGTAGTTCGTGAGAACTTTCTTCTGGAAGGAGATTCTTTTCCCCTGACGCGGGTTTCGCGCAAGTGTCTCTGCTTGCGGGTCCGCACAACCCTTTTTGGCCCTTCATAGGAGAATGACTGACCACTAACAACAGCACAATCTTGATCAAATCGCTTTTCAGATTATTCCAGTGCTATAGGCAGCTGCCTTGCTACAATAGATGGTAGAACAATATCAAATCAAATAGAAAACTGCTTTTGAATGTTCAATGATGACGATTATGTCAATGACGAATCCTTCAACTTTAAAAACTAACATCACCGCAGAACTTCTTTAGAGATCCTCAAACTTCCATATCTGAGTTTCATGATTGCCCCGTTTTCCATCGAAAACTTTTCCGACCCAACAAGCAAACTTGAGCGAAAATGCTTTCGAGCTTGTTCTTTCCGCTTTTACCCAAAATCTAAATTGAACCGAAAATTCGAATTTGCACACAAAGTTTACTGGTCATGCTGAATACCAGTGCGCTTACCGCATCGGCTGTATGCGGCGAAAAGTACATAATGGGCGGAAAAAGTTTCATGACAAACTGCAGTTAGAACGCCTTTCCTCCTTTGTGGTCGGTGATGGTGATAGATGTGGTTCGCGTTCTTCAGTTATATGTACATAGTTATTGTCGTGTTTGTATGATGCTTTGATGGGTGTTTTGAAGGATTTATTTGCATGTGAATATATGATGTAACATCGTTTGACTTCAGGAATTTCTCGTGCAAGCTATTACAGTGTTAGGAAATCACAATGCATTGACTGCAGGATGCGGTCAACTATGATTTCCATTTCCTGTCCTGAATCGGAAGGGTGCCTAGTTATGACCGTAAATTTCGGGGGTAATTTTAAACTTAGGGCTGTACTTAGGCTGTCATTAAATACTGGAGAAACATTCAACAAATTTGCAGGTGCACAACACATCACATATTGACATAAGCACGAGCTGCGTTCCGTGGTGGTTGCTGCAGCATGAGTTAACAGTATAATAAGTTGCTGTAATTAAAGATTTCTTCGCCTTTGGTGACGGCGACGTCGACTACGACGACGATGATGACACGATGATGTGTCTAGTTTGTGCAGGCGACTCACCTCACTCTCACTGAAGTGGGGTCGACTTGATGTGGGTAATGACACTCCCAAGGGTGCTGTCACCGTTGCGATAGTACTGTTGGTGGGTGACTTGCGTTCCCAAATGACATCGATTGTGACATTATGTTCAGTAACTGATGCTTATTCCGCAATCCAGCCTATGTTTTGTTGTTTGCTGAAATTCAGCAAAACTATATCAACAGTTCAATTCATTCAATCAAGTTGACATCTTCTGAAGTTTCGTTTTATTAGAGATTTATGTTATGATACGAAATTAAAAGTTGTCTCGCGCCATCGCCAAGTTGCTTTCAAAATTCATACACGATTCCTCTCATGACTGCTCTTTTAACAATGTGCACTTGCTCCCTACTTCACCCGGTCTCGGTTGAAAGGCCGGTTGATTGGGATGTAAACAACAACAGAACTTTAAAGCACCACTTATGTCACTGTGGTCGTAGATGTGATGGAATGTCAACGAGCGGTTATGTTTACGCTAAAATTTCAATCAACCGTTCTGCCGTGTGCAGCATAGTTGTCCCATTTAATAGGGATTCCCGTAGAACATGGGACATCTATGCTGCACACGGCAGCGTTGCTGGAGCAACTACAAAACGTTGACAAATGTTTAAATAAAAGAGAAAAAAAAGACTGTAGAAGAGTATGAATCACATATAGTTTATTGCATTGCTAACTGGACTGCGACAAAGTGCGGAATCTCAAATAAAAGTGCGATATCGCCGATATTGCATCAAATCGTTCCGGTGTCTTCACCGCACTTATTCATCACGAGCTAATTAATAAGTGCGGTGAAGACACCGGAACGATCTGACGCAAAATCGCACTTTTATTTGAGATTCCGCACTTCATCGTCGCACTTATAACCGCGCAATGCGCAATACACAATGTGTACTAACTTAGACAACAACGACGATGACTATACGAAAATACCGGCATATAGCAATATATACAGTAAAAAGGGAATATGCCATAGGTACTTTGGTGGTCGAATGAGTACGAACGACAAAGTTAATCATACAACCAAACGATCGTCATTGATGGGTGTGTTAAATATGATGGTAGAGTGAATGATAACGATGATGATGGAGATGATGGTAATGCCAATGGGTTGTCGTTGGTGTTATTATTTTTATTCAAACGCATTACGATTTATTGTTATGAGAATATTAAAACGATATCCTCTTGTACATTAGGCCGGAACAAATCTCATTTTCTTCTTTTGTCACTTTACTCGTTGACTCGTTAAGGGGGAGGATGATAAATAATAAGTGCATTTGATGCAAAATTACCCAAACAATTAGGCAAAAGCGTCAAACTCATCGGATTTGTTAAGAAATTTTCTCGACGACTCTAATTTCATTTTAAAAAGTTTAAATTTCTTGAATAATTTATTTGTGTCCCCCCTCGAAATGTCGGATTCCGACCAAAATTTTCCGAGGGGGCGGTGACATTAGAGAAAATCGAAATTTGTGTCAGCCTTACGCAATCAAACAAAAAGCATGAAATCACTTGTGCTTTCTTAATGATACTAGACTGTAACAAAGGCGCAATCAAAGAATAGATCAATTTCTTGATTCAAGTGATTGAACATTCCATCGTTCATTTACAATAATGTATAAAATATATATATATATATATATAACTTCGTGGGGCTTCAATGTCCTAAGGATTTAAACTTAAACTAATATAAGAAGGATATGATAACACATGACGTACGATGATTCGTGTTGTCGATGTTTGCTAAGATATCATCCATGCTAACATATGCATTAAGCGTGTGAATTTCTTCCAGTGTCGCTCGGTACACTCGGAGTCGTGCCCCCTACCTATAGTATCTGCCCATTGAACATCGATATTAATGTCGATGACGGCCGTTATGAACGTTATTCGATTGGAATCGATGGCTGGGGAACCCGTTCGACTTTATTGAATATGCATATTGAGCTTGAGGGTAACGGCGATGACTGCATTTATTATGATAATGATTATGATGATGATGATGTATGATGATGGCTTGGATACTGCTGTGTTAGTGTTTAAATCTTTGGTTTTTGTACCGCTCCTACGATGACTGATTGCCGATTCATACATCACATATTGGCAGCTAAACTGTTCATCAAACTAGATTAGTCGTGAAGGTGTTATCGGTATGAAATGCGCCGTAAGATTTGAATGCCCTATTCGCAGCTGCAATATGCCTTTTCAGTTTACGAGAAACGTCATTGCCATATGTCACAAGTGTTCGAAGGTAAACAAATTCTTCAACAACTTTAAACACATCGCTAACGCCACTAGATCATGTACTTCGTCTTGGTAGAGTTAATCGTCTCTCTTCGGAGTAGCGTAAACTTCCTTCACTGCCCTACGATCGATGCCGATGAGATCGTGTGTGACCGTGTGATTATAGTACCATTCCTTTGTACACCAGACCTCTTAATCGCTCCTTCGAGTGCAATGTTGAACAGTAAATTTGAAAGAGTATCAGCCTGCTTTAATCCATCCAAGATCATAAATGAGGTAGATCTTCTGCAATCCGAAAGCTTGATTTTGATCCATCCAGTATTGCATGTATCAGCCCAATCAGTTTCGCCGGAGAACCATGTCCTGGCATTATGTTTCAAAAAAATTTCACTGATTTGTACGCTGCTACTATTAACAGATGGTTAATCCGTTGTTGAGCGTCCCAAGTGAAAACCAGTCTGCTATTCGCCGATGAAGGGTAATCTCTCTGTAATCCACACATTCTAGTTTGTGCCCTTTCTTGTAGATCGGGCCTATGAGGTCATCCAACTAGCTGGTGGGCAATTCTTCATCCTCCCAAATCTTTACAATAATCTGGTGGATTGATTGATGTAGCAGCACGCTTCCGTGTTTAAGAAGTTCGACCAGAATCTTGTTATTCCCAGCAGCCTTGCTGTGTTTCAGCTCCTTAAGGGCCTTCTTATCTCCATCAAGTGTTAGTGGTTTCACTGCTGCCAAAAATCTACTAACGTTACAGAAATTCGACAATTTTGTTGAGGTGATCTCTGAAACTAAAATCTACTAAAAAGAGCATAAGTATGAGCATAGATGACCGTATAATTCGTGATTGAACGGAACAATCGAAACTGCACAAGGAACCCAAGTAACACACTTGTCACCGAAGAGTCACGGCGGCGCAGGTTTTTGTTGCGCAGAAGTCACTGTGACTTACTTCTAACAAGTAAGTGATTATTTGTTAGAAGTAAGTCACAGTGACTTCTGCTCAACAAAAACCTGCGCCGCCGTGACTCTTCGGTGACAAGTGTGTTACTTGGGAAGCAACAAACGGAGCTTGGGAGTAGCTACCGTTCTCAATGTGCACCTTCGAGGACTCCAAACTTTATCAAGTCAATACGGCGCCAGCCTTGCCCTTATGGTAATCGAGGAACTGAAGGAATGTTAGTATAACGTTATCAATGCACTACCCGAGCAAAGTCTGAATTGAAAACTAATTTTGATGTTGTGATATTGCAAATTTTGATAACTCATCAAAAATGAGAGCAGAAAAATGTTCCTGTGACAGCAAATTGAAAACCATTCCTGCTATCGGTGATAGCAAATTGATAACTGTTTTTATAATCAGCGTAAGAAATTGAAAAATCGTTAAATGTAGAATTTTTCGGTTGATATCAAATCCTAAATGCAATAATACAATTGCACTAATGATATATCCCTAGAATTACTTCACATCTATATATATATATATATATAAATGCAGTGGCATACGTGGGACCGCGCATAACTTGCGAACGGAAGGTCCGATTTTGTTCGTTTTAGTTTTGTTCTGTTAGTTTTCACCTAAGGAAGGTTTATGAAGCAAAAAACATGGAAAAATTGAGAGTTTTAGAAAATCAATCTTCCATACATTTTGTGACCGGGGACTTGGTCTTGCATTGAATCTTGAAACGTCAAAAAACGCAGTAGGCAAGACAAAGTTTGCCGGGGACAGCTAGTAGTTTAATAAAAGATTTAAAAACTATTGTAACACTATATATTTACATTATTTAAAATGACAGCAAACCGAAAGCAAAATTTGAAATCGAATTAAGTAAAGATAAAACTAGAGATAAAATGATATCAGAATGTGATATCAATTTGTTGCTGAATACAAATCATGTTTTCGATTTGCTGTGATTTTGTTGTTGGACTTTGCTCGGGTAGAGAGCGAGATCACCTTTGCGTATCTACGACCTCCACGGGAAGAAATTTTTGTTAGTAGGGAGGGTTAAAAGTCACATGATCTGTATTCACTTTGGTAAATGATGTGATACTAAAATATTTCACGTCGACACCGCAGATAATAAACCCCTTTTTGGAAATCTATAAATTATCGGAAAAATAAAAATTTCTAACAAAAAGTGCCACCAGTGCCACAGAATTTCGTTTTTGATAAGAAGGCATCAGCTATCCGATGATAAGCTTTTAGAATCTACGTTTATCCGCTGTGTAGCATTTTTTACTGTCTTATCCAGAGAAGACAGCAAAGAAAGAAAAGTGCCACCCAGCGGGTAAACGTAGATTTAAATAGCTTATCATCGGATAGCTCTTGAAGTTTTGATGCCTTCTAATAGAAAACAAAATTCTTCTATGTGGTCTGATTCTCGAGGTACAGTAGTTTCGAATTTGTAAGATACACTAGCACCGCCTAACTGGTAAACCTAGAATCAAATAGGTCAACATCGGACAGCTTGTTGTCCTGATCAACTTTGCCGATGACGAAATTATTCTACGTAGTCTGACTCCCACCTAGTAGCCACCTAGTGGATAAACCTAGAATCAATAAGTTCACTATCAACATTGTGGTAGACGGAATTTTTCTGTGTGGTCTGATTCTCGAGATACAGATACTACATCACTATCGGATAGTGGTCTGATTCTCGAGATACAGCAGTTCAACATTTCTATGTTTCACTAGTGCCACCTCGCGGGCAAACCTAGAACCAACGAGTTCACAATCGGATAGATCTTGACGTTTTGATCAACTTTTCCGAAGACGAAATTTTTCTATCTGGTCTGATTCCCGATATACAATTATTTCATTATCGGATTGCTCTTGATGTCCTGATCAACTTTGCCGTATTTGATTTGTTTTTCTGTTGGGTCTAATTCTCGAGATACAGATACTAACTCACTATAGGATAACTCTTGATGTCCTAATCTACCTTTTAGATTATTCTATGTAGTCTGATTCTCGAGATACAGAAGTTTAGAATTTCTAAGATTCACTAGCGCCACGTAGCGGATGAACCTAGAATCAACTAGAGTATTGTTGGAGAGTTAGTACTGAAATTTTTGCTTTTATTTGTTTTTACGTGCATAATTCCCCTGCTGTTGAAGAATACCTAGAGAACGTCTAGATCCACCCATGTCTTATACTTCCCATTGAATTGAACATCCTTAAATTTCATTTTCTAATAGACAACAGAAAGTTTACATAGAAAGACCCAAATGTTGAACACTTTCTTAAGCTAGCTCATCCTAATGTTGGACGGTTCTCGCTAATTGTTGAATGGTTCAAGCTTTGTTCGTGACTGATGACGTCTAACCCGACATAAACCTATCATTGATCGGTTTTTATTTTGGCCACCAAATTCAACATGAACCCAAAAGTTATCCAACGGTGCTCTATCATTTGCATTTGAAGAGAGCTCTGGTTGACTAAAACGTTTTCAATATGACAAATGTGATTGATAAAAATTGTTGGATAATGTTCACATTCATTTATTTCTGCAACATTATTCGAAAAGATTCAAGCGGATTAAAAAAAAAGTTTCATGGAATGTATTGAAGGTTTTCAAGCTTTTTTAGGGTTTCAAGAGATACCAGGAATGAATCCTCTGGAACGCCCCTGAAACATCATGGAACGTCTCTGAGACCCCCTGAAGCAACCCTGGAATCCCCTGAAAGCCCCTGAAGCCCCTTCAAAACTCCCCAGAAAGCTCCTGAAACCCCCTCAAACACCTTGGCTGTTGAAAGCCCCTGGAGCACTCGTAGAAACCCCTGGAACACCCCTGGAACGCATCTGAAACCCCTTGAAAACCCCTGAATCGCTCCTGAAAACCTCTGTAATGCCCTTGGAGCGCCCTGGAATACCTCTGAATCCCTCTGGAACATCCCTAAAACGCCATTGAAACCGCTTGTAAGCCTCTGGAACGTTCCTGAAGCCCCCTGGAACATTCCTGAAACGCCCTATGAAACCCCTTTAAATGCACGACTATGTACAGTGAAATTCAAATGGATTTGATGGTTGCTAACAAGTTTAAGGAGAGGGAGTGGCTAGAATACTGCCATGCAGGCAGGGTTTCCAAGTGCTTTCAAGGGAGTTTCAGAAGGGGAGGGCGGTGTTCAGAGTCGTTACAGGGGCGATTTCGGGAGAGTTCTGATGTGCTTTTCTGGGGTTCCGAGGGGTTTCAGGGGGTTTTCGGAGGCATTTCAGGAAGTTTCAGAGGATTTTCAGGTGGTTCCGGAGGCGTTGTCAGAGGTGTTTTCTGGGGGTTTCGGCGAGTCTCAAATGCGTTACATGGGGCCCGATGGATTTTTAGGAGGCTCCGGAGGCGTTACAAGAGCGTTTTCTGGGGTTTCGGAAGGTCTCAGCTGCGTTACATGGCGTCCGACAGGGTTTCAGGAGGTTTTCGGAGGTATTTCAGGAAGTTTTAGAGGATTTTCAGCGAGTTTCAGAAGCGTTATAGGGGCGTTTTCGAGCGTTTAGGAAGGTTTCAGGTGCATTACAGAGAGTCCGAGTGGATTTAGGAGGTTTTCGGAGGCATTTCAGGAAGTTTAAGAGGTTCAGGAAGCGTTACAGGAATGATTGCGGAGGGTCTCAACTGCGTTATATGGCTCCGGGTCTGAAGGGTTTTCAGGGAGTTTTCGGATGCTTTTTTGAAAGATTGGTTGTCTGGAGGTTCCGGAGCCGTTATAGGAGCGTTTTCGGGGGTTTTGGAGGGTCTCAGATACGTTACATGAGGTCCTAGGGGGTTTCAAGAGGTTTTCTTTACAGGGGCGTTTTCCGGAGTTGTCAGGTGTGTTATAAGGGGTCCGAGAAAGTTTCAGGAGATTTCAGAAAATTTTCAGCGGGTTTCAGAAACGTTCGTTACTGGGGCGTTTTCGGGGGCTTAGGAGGGTATCGGATGCGCTACAAGTGTTCCGGGGGGTTTCGGGGGGCTTCCGGAGGTATTTCAGGAAAATTCAGAGGGTTTTCAGTGGATTTCAGAGGCGTTGTCTCACGTTTCAGTAGTCTTCATGTACGTTAGACGGGGTTCGAGGCAGCATTTTCAGAGGATTTTCAGCAGATTCCAGAGGCGTAGTGGGGGATTTCGGACGATTCAGAAGCGTTACAGCGGGTTTGAGGAGGTTTAATGGGGCCTACAGACTTTCAGGTGACCCTTAGAAACATTTCAGAGATGTTTCAAAGCGTTTCATAAACATTTTTGGCGGTTTCAGAAGGGTCTCAAGATGTTCCAGACTGATTACGTTTGTTGATACGATGATCTATACTCAAGGGAGCTTAAGAGATTCTTTGAAAAATTGAACTCACAATTTGACAGCACAAGTATGAATTTTATTTAAACACACAAGCTCACACTTAAATTCAGAAATTGATCTCGGTAAACGGTTTACCGAGAATCCAACAGCTAATATCTCGGTAAAATATTTACTGATGCTCGGTAAAAATTTTACCGAGATTTCGGTAAACCATTACCGAGTCTCGGTGAACTTTGCCGAGATCTCGGTGAAAAGTTGGATTGCCGAGATCTCGGCAAAGTTTTAACGACATCTCGATAAAACTTTTACCGAGATTCAGTGAAAATTGTTACCGGATTCTCGGCTGTTGGATTCTCGGCAATCCGTTTGCTGAGGTCGGCGATTTAATTTAAGTGAGTATGCATGTAGATTCGATGACTTATGCTCAATAATGTTTTGAGGAAACCTTGAATAGATCCGCATGGGACACATTTCACCCCGTCCTCCCCATACACGGGTGCTACGAGTGGTGAGGACACGGTTATTAACCATTACGCTGGTGACCGGTGGGGCCACTACTAAGGCCCAGCAGCAGTAGTGTGTTCGGTTTACTTCATTGTAGATAGGTGTACTACCACCGTCCATTCCACACACGCTATACTAGGGAAGTGTCGCCTGACTTTGTTGGCCGGCGGCGTGCGCGGTGGCCAATAATGGTGTGTGGTAGTGGATAATGATATGACTCGGCTGTGCTGCACGAGGGCCGCACTGACTGACGACCGACGACGGTGCTGTTGTTGTTTTGGCGCTTCAGCACCACCACCGTCCACATGTCCACATCCTCGGGCGGCGGCGTATACTTACTCTGACTGACTGACTAACCGATGGGCAGTAGTACTACACACGTTAGTCGTGTCCGGTCGGTCGAGTTTGGAGGTATAATTTCTGCGCGCGGAAGGCGCGAAAGAAGACTGCATCTGCAGCAGCAGCAACAGCACTTGCGTGCGAGCGAGTGCGTTTCGTACGCGATCAAGTGCGGCCGCGCGCGGAGGCCAATTGACTGATTAACCTGTTTTCGGGGATTGGCTTTTTCTGCTGCTGCGTGCGACTGTTGGAAGTGATCTATTATGATGCACTTTCGTCGGTTTTCGTTGTCGTCGTCGTTGATCGCTTGAAAGAGACAGTAGTGAGAGAGTTCAACGGTTTTTCTTAAAAGTTATAAACTGCGCGATTCGTTGATCAACGGACTGAACTGTGTGCGCCGCGTGGGTTGCTGTGGACATTCCGTTGGCCTTGATTCGAAATTGAATTGTTTGGACAGCAGCGCTGAAACCGTGACCGCAACACAGCTCAACGGCAAGGGAGAAATTTAGCGAATGAGGAACTGAAGTGAAGGAAAACAAATAAAACGAAAAAAAGTTGAAACTGATTGTGTTTTCCGAGCAAGCGAGGTGTGATTTATAAAGAAACAACGACGATCACGGTCGGGTTGTTCCGCGACCGCCGCCATATGGGTCTTTGGGGTGGTGATTTGTTTATTTTCAACATGTTCGAGCGGAATTGATTAGGATGTATGGTTGGAGCCTAAGTGTTAATTGAGTGCTCGAAATAGCTAAATTTACTGCGCGGAATCACGTGTGGTGCGGGTGCTGTGATACAACAGTCAGTGTGCCTTATCTGGAAGTGAATTTGAAAGGTTTTTGAATGGCTTGGGGTCGGTGCATTTTGTATCTATAGCTAAAATGTTGAGGCGATTGCAGTGACCACGCTCAAGTGCTTGGTTTGTGATGGAATGAATGCGAAGGAGGCGCATGGTTGTTTTTTTTCTGAGAATCTTGTAACCTTATCATTCTTTAAAATGATGTGGTATTTATTTGTATCGAGCAGGGTATCGAGCCTTGCATTACACCCCAACTAGAACTGACACTGGCTCCATGCATAGCAGTTCTGTGTCTTTGAACACTTCTGCAGATTTATTAAGTGGGAATTTTTCATGGGACCGGAGTTTCTCTCAGGATATCTCAGGATAGACTCTCCTAGAGTTTCACCGGGATTCCCCTTAAATTAGTTTCCGCGATTCTTTCCGGTGTTTCTCCCGGGATTTTTCCAATAGCTCTTCCCGGGATTTCTCTCAGAGGCTTTTGAACTATTTCTTCCAGAATTTCTGCAGGAGTTATTCTGGGGATTTATACTAAAGTTCTACTAGGATTTTTCAGAAGTTTTTTATGATTTTTCTGCAGGAGTTTACCCTGGAATTGCTTCCACAGGCTTTCGCTGTATTGCTCCCAATTTTCCTCACGGGATTTCTCGCACAGTTCCTCCTGTAATGTCTTTAAGAAGTTATCGTGAGCTTTTGTCTATTGTTTCTCCTGGGATGTTTCTTAAAGGATTTACCTTGGAAGATTCCTTTCAGTGTTCCCTGCCGGATGTGTCTCAGAGTTGGTCAGAAACTATCTTAGGCGTTTTCCCAAAATTTCTTCCAAGGTTCATTCAGATTTTTTCCTTGAATTTTACAGGAAGTTTTTGTTAATATTTCTCATGGAGTTCTCCCCTTGATCTCTATCTGTGATTTGTCCTGGCTTTTTCTCGTAGTTGTTTCCTAGACTTCTTTCTGTGACCGTCGTGAGATTTCTTTCAGATTTTTTTCCAGGAATACTTCCACTGTTCTTCGTAGAACTTGTCACGGGTGTGAATATTTGTTACATAAATAATACAGAATAATTGTTTAATGTGTTTTACATTTAATATTCAAGTGTTCTTTGTGTTTTATGGTTTATTTCAATTTGCCAATATTCCCCTAATTTTAATGCACATTTATAGGGTTCAGGCGGCGTAGGAACTCATGAGATGCAATTCATTTAGAGACCTTTGGGCTTCAAAGATTCCTCGAAACTCCCTGAAGTCCCCTGAAATTACCTTAAACTCCCTTAATAGCCGAAGGTTTTAAATCTCTGGAGCTGAAATATCCTTGAAACCCCTTGAAATTCTCCTGAGTTAACGCCCCTGAGACGCCTTGAAGCACTCCTGAGACCTTCTGAAACCTCCTGAAATGCCTTGAAAACACCCTTGAAAAGCTACTGAATCCTCCTGAGACTCCGTGAACGCCTCCGAGGCACCTTGAGACTGCCTGAAACGCTCCTGAATTTCCTAAAACCCTCACGAAACCTCCCCCGAAGCCCATGAACATCCTCTCTGCGATCCTTATTGCTCCTCCGTAAAACACCCTGCCCCTACCTCCTTAGATCTTCCGGGACCTCCTTTTGCTCATTTCTATAAACGTCCCCATCAGCTTAGAACTCCGAGAAAAAGAGAGAAACTTCGGAGAAATCTGGTGAGAAACTCCAAGATAAACCCACAGAACTTTTTGAGAGAAATCCTTGGAAGAAGTTCAACAACGATTGTTGGAAAGTTTTCCCGGAAAACCATAAAGGATAATCCTCGAAGGAACTTTGGGAGAACTTTGTTAGGGTCTCCGAGAACCTCTGGAAGAAATCTCGGGAAGGGCTCTTGCAGAAACTCCGTGAAAAACTAGATGAAACTCTGGAAGATATCCTAGAAATAACTCGCAGGAGTCCCGGCAAGAACACTGAAAAAGAACTCTGGGAGCAAATCCGGCAAACGGATGGATGGAATCTTGGAGAAACTTCTGGAATTCTCCAAAAGACCAATTTCTTAAGGAACCTTTGTACGAATTCCTGAAGGTATCTCTGGAGGAATTCCTAAAGGAATCCCTGGAGAAATTCCTATAGAAATCTTTGGAGGAAATCCTGAACAAATTTCTGGAGGAATTCCTGAGAAAGTCCTGCAGGAATCTTTGAAGAAATTTCTAGAATTTGTGAAGGCATATTCCTTGTAGGACTCCTGGAGGAATCCACAGAAGAATTTCTGAAGTAAACCCTGGAAAGCTTCCTAAAGGAACCCCTGGAGGTATTTCTGAAGAATCTCTAGAGGAATGCCTGAAGCAATCCTTGAAGAAAATCCTGGAGTAATTACTAAAGGAATCCCTAAAGGAAATTCTGATAGAATCCCTGGATGAATTCCTGAAGGGATTCCTGGAGGAATTCCTGATGGAATCCCAGGCGGAATTCCTGAAGGAATCCCGGAGCAATTCCTGATGGAATTTTCGAAGGAATTCCTGGAGGAATCCCCAGAACAATTCCTGAAGCAATCCCTGGAGGAAATCCTGAAGGAATTCCTGAAAGAAGCGCTGGAGGAATTCCTGAAGGAATCCCTGGAGAATTTCCTGAAGGAATCCCTGGAGGAATTCCTGAAGGAATCCCTTGAGGAATTCTTGAAGGAATCCCTGGAGGAATTCTTGAAGGAATCCCTGGAAATGAATCTCCGGAGCAATTCCTGAAGAAATTCAGGAATTCCTCCAGGGATTCCTTCAGGAATTCCTCCAGGGATTCCTTCAGGAATTCCTCCAGGGATTCTTCAGGAATTCCTCCAGGGATTCTTCATGAATTCCTCCAGGGATTCTTCAGAAATTCCTCTAGAGATTCTTCAGGAATTCTTCTATGGATTCCTCAAGGAGTCCGGCAAGGAATTCCTTCACAAAATTCTAGGATTTTTTTCAAGGATTTCTGCAGGACTTTTTTCAGGAATTCCTTCAAAGGTTCCTTCAGGAATTCCTCCTGGAGTTACTTCAAGATTTCCTCCAGGAATTCTTCCAGGGATTCCTCCAGGGATTCATTCAGGAATTCCTTCAAGGTTTTCTTCAGGAATTGCTCCGGAGATTTATTTAGGAACTCTTGGAGCCCCGTAGCCGTGCGGTTAGGGTCACCATCAAGCTTCTAAACGCACCATGCTGTGGGGTGAGGGTTCGATTCCCGCTCCGGGCGATGAAACTTTTCGTGAGAATAGTTTCTTCTCCGTATCCACTGGTGCATGATCCGTGTGTCCGTTGTCTAGTGTTAATTCAGTCGTTTAGTCTGTACAGCCTCTGGCTGAAGACGGTGTCCGTGTCTCTTTTTAATCCTTCCAGGGATTGCTTCAGGAACAGGAATTCCTCCAAGGATTCCTCCAGGAGTGCTCCAGGGATTCCTTCAGGATTCATTCAGGAATTCCTCCAGGGATTCCTTCAGAAATTCCTCCTGGATTTACTTCAAGATTTCCTCCAGGAATTCTTCCAGGGATTCCTCCAGGGATTCCTTCAGGAATTCCTCCAGGGATTCCTTCAGGAAATCCTCCAGCGATTCCTTCAGGAATTCCTCCAAGGTTTTCTTCAGGAATTGCTCCGGAGATTAATTTAGGAATTCCTCCAGGGATTGCTTCAGGAACAGGAATTCCTCCAGGGATTGCTGCAGGATTCCTTCAGGAACTTCTTCAGGGATTCCTTCAGGAATTCCTCCAGGGATTCTTTCAGGAATTACACCAGGGATTTCCTGAAAGAATCCCTGGAGGAATTCCTGAAGGAATCCATGGAGGAATTCCTGACGGAATCTCTGAAGGTATTCTTGCAGGAATCTCTGGAGGAATTCCTGAAGGAACCCCTGGAGAAATTCCTGAAAGAATCCCTGGAGAATCCTTGAAGGTATTCCTGGGGGTATTCCTGAAGGAATCTCTGAAGGAATTCCTGAAGGAATCTCTGAAGGAATTATATCTGGAGGAGTTCCTGAAGGAATTACTAATGGAATCTCTAACTAAAGGAATTCCTGATATCTGGAAGAACACCTGATCGAAATACTGTTCCATAAATTTCACATAAGTGGTGATAAAACTTCCTCTTGGGAGCATCCGCAAGCAGGGGCGCGGCGTTTTGCCTAAGGATCAGTGAATCAAAATTCAAAATTCAAAAAATTTCGAGATCATATCATTATCTGTTACCAGATGGGATAAAGAGTAATCGTTGCGTCTTCTTTGTTGCTTGTTTTGTGCCTCTTTTGTCTGACAATTCTCTTCACTGCTAAGGATGTTTCGCATAAGGTTGAGGTCCCTTGTGCCCACTTACCAATTTATGCATTTTTCCTCACGTTTTCGAGAGCACAATTCCAGAGATCCACCGAGCAAAGCGAGCTGAAAATGTAATTCATTGTTGGTTGTGAGTGAGCAAGAAGCATGAAGCATTTTCAGTCTTGTTGACCTGTTCGATAACCGGATTTGTGCTCTTGAAAGTTGCAATGTGAATAGCAAGGCGGTCATTGTTGCGGTCATCTTTGGATTTTAACATCCTTGTCTATGCCCTTGAAGTAATTGAAAATATGTTAGTTTACATAAAGAGGTATGTCAGCCAGATGTACATCACGGATGTGAATGGTGGACAATGTAGTCTAAACATTTTAGGAGACAGGAGGCCAAACTGATTAGTATGAAACTCTTTGCTTCTTCATGTGACGCACGACTCATTTTCGGGATTTCTTTATTCAAAACATGTTTGAAGTATGTATTCAAATCTCTTCTAGAGCAATCCCCATTTTGACGTCCAATTAGTCTTGTAGAAGTCTTGTGAACCGCCATAAAACCTTATACCTTTTATTTTGTTTATGAAGGTTCTAAGAACCTCTTCTAGTTTATTTGAATAAAAATATTACTTGGGAAATATGATAAGTCAAACAGTACTTCAGGATTTAGAAGGTGCAAAGCATCAAATACCATGCAATCGATTCTATACTTCGAGCTGAAGCCAGAGAATCCCAAATTCCAGAAAAGACGTCATGTTCATCCGAAGATATAATGTTCACTTATCCTTGGAAGTATGTATTGAATAAAAAATCTAGAACTTCATCGTCATCCTTCACGCTATTTGAGAAACAAAGTTCATTCACTCGGAAGTCCATAGATTTTACAAGAATTTTGTTTGCCTCAATCTGGAAACAATTTTTTTGATAGACTTATTTCCGCCTGAATCGTTCAGCAGACCAGCAGAAGGACTTACGATGCGAGTCAACTTGAAACCCTGCGATCCAACCGAACGACGTCTGTTCCACCTTCATCAACATGGCCAAAACAGAGTTCCATGCGGTAAATAAGCCCAACAATAGACGTATTTGCTGTTGAGATTTTCAACAGATGTACAATGGTGACAATGGTGTCACCACGGTGCTTCATTTACCGTTATTATCAAAAAAAATATACCATCAAAACCTGAAACGCCATTCTCTTTCTTCATCATTCCTACACCTCTGGACAAATTTTAAAAAAAATCGTTAGACGAAATTTTGAGTTACGCCCTTTTAAAGGGCCTAACCCCTAAAAATCAGGGTTTCTATAGAAAAACATCATATTTTATAACAGAAGCATGTTTAAGCCATCATGAAACGCCATTCTCTTTCTTTATCATTTCTACACCTCTGGACACATTTTGAAAATAATCGTTAGACGAATTTTTGAGTTACGCCCTTTTAAAGGGCCTAACCCCTAAAAAATGAGGATTTCTATAGAAAAACATCATATTTCATAACAGAAGCATGCTTCTGCCAACAAAATTTGAAACGCCATTCTCTTTCTTTATCATTCCTACACCTCTGGATACATTTTTAAAATAATCGTTAGACGAAATTTTGAGTAACGCCTTTTTAAAGGGCCTTACCCCAAAAAAACCGGGGTTTTTATAGAATACCATCATATTTCATAACAGAAGCATGCTTCTGCCATCAAAACCTGAAACGCCATGCTCCTTCTTTATCTTTCCTACACTTCTGAAAAACAATTTAAAATAATCGTTAGACGAAATTCTGAGTTACGCCCTTTTAAAGGGCCAAACCCCTAAAAAATCAGGGTTTCTATAGAAAATCATCATATTTCATAACAAAAGCATGCCTTGAAGTCCCAAATAATAAAACGTATTATTAATAATGCTACAATTTGATACTATGCGCTAATATTGGCTATTTGTATTGATGTTTGTATACAAATTGGCCATTATGCTAATATAAGGGAAGTATTTTCAAACATGTAGGAAGCAATCATGTTTGTATCAATTGCCATTCATAGCGTGGGACGTAAGTTTTTTGTATTGCTTTTTTAAAGACAAAACAAGCGATGGCATGTGCCTATCTCATTCGTTAGATATATTGGTGAATGCTGTTTTCAATTAATAAACATACAAAACTATGATGATGATCAATTGTAATGATAGTTCTATATTTAACTGCTAAACTACGTTACCGAAGAATAAACGTGATTAAATGAAACTAAGTTTTATAATAATTCTACTATAAGTACTTATGACCTTCAAGTGGGCGTAACTGGAGAATTTGACCAACATTATTTTTGAAATTCAGTTTATGGGTGTGCATTAACTATATAAATGAAAAAGTAAATGAACTGTCGTTTATGGTTTTCATTGTATATTGTTCTGGCTATAATAGTAAATGAAGCCAACAACGTCCGTATCCTACAGGTTAAAGAATACTTCCCTTATACTGGCGTTATGGCTAATTTTTATACACAATGCATTCAATATTGTAGCATTATTAATGATACTATTCATTATTTTGGACTTTGAAGCATACTTCTGTTATGAAATATGATGGTATTCTATAGAAACTACTATTTTTTAGGGGTAAGGCCCTTTAAAAGGGCGTAACTCAAAATTTCGTCTAACGATTATTTTCAAAATTTATCCAGAGGTGTAGGAATGATAAAGAAAGAGAATGGCGTTTCAAATTTTGATGGCAGAAACATGCTTCTGTTATGAAATATGATGTTTTTCTATAGAAACCCTCATTTTTTAGGGGTTAGGCCCTTTAGAAGGGCGTAACTCAAAAATTCGCCTAACGATTATTTTCTGAATTTGTCCAGAGGTGTAGGAATGATAAAGAAAGAGAATGGCGTTTCAAATTTTGATGGCAGAAACATGCTTCTGTTATGAAATATGATGTTTTTCTATAGAAAATCTGATTTTTTAGGGGTTAGGCCCTTTAAAAGGGCGTAACTCAAAATTTCGTCTAACGATTTTTTTAAAAATTTGTCCAGAGGTGTAGGAATGATGAAGAAAGAGAATGGCGTTTCAGGTTTTGATGGTATATTTTTTTTGATAATAACGGTAAATGAAGCACCGTGGTCACAGTACATACATCTCTCGTAGTTAGTGCAGAGGCGAATTGCAGCAACGATTGCGTTATTGACAACTACATATGTTCACACGACACGCGTGTTTGCCATTCCATGTTTACTGAAAGTAGCAAACACGGAATTCACAAGGTAGACCTAGGTAGAATTTTCCTTAACGAAAGTAAGGATCGTGGACTTGATTCACTTGGGTTGTACCATTTTGCGTCTGCAAAGATGGATCATTGCTGTTATTTATGCTGAAGATAGAGCTGAGCTGTCTTAGGCGTAACCATTTTCCCAAGATAGGAAGGGCTTAACTCTTTGTAAGTACTCCAAAGGCTCCGTTACAGGTTGGGGTTTTATTAGATCCTTCTAACCATGCCTTTCTGGGTATGGTTAGCATATAGACGTAGCACACCATGAATTAGGGGTCACCGGGACTCTAATTATTAGGACAGACAATCGATAGTGTTATTCTAAGCAAAGTTGAGGCAAGTACTACCGCTGTCCAGGCAGAGTTATTGAGGCGAACTTCGTGTGATCAACTTCGTACAGGCTCAAACAGCCGTCGAATGGATACTGTTAACGTAAAGTCGTCACAGCTTCTTACGACCATGAACATCATATCAATCCAAAATTTATTATTGGAGCTTGTTTTTCATTAGACAACACTCCGCATCTGATGCATTTCCCAATCCCCACCAGAAGTAAACATCAGTGTTTAATTTTATACAAAATGCGACTGACTGCTAAATTCCACCCCCTTAGAGAAAGGCGATGATGATCTTGGTCCGTCTGAGAGAGCTATCGTCATCAGAGATTGTAGTGTGGTGTGACATCATCCAACAACGACGCCCATCATCGCCGGCCGCCTGTTCGATCAACCCAACCGTGATTGTTTACATTTGCTTTGCAAAAGAAAGAAGAAATATACAGTTTCGCAACCACAGCGCCAGAGATTCACGAGACATCCATCCATCGGGCATTTTGGGGAAGTGCAATGTATGTGAAAGAAGAAAACAACAACGACTAAAAAGAAGAACGCTAGAAGGCGATAAATATCGCACCAAGAGATCGGGAAGCGAAACAAATAAACGGCGCGGGAATTTTAATGAGCAATCCACTGCAAACTGCCACACACAGCTTGGCTGGGAAACTAATTTTTCGACTGGGGTTTAGATTACATACGCTACTTGTTTCGGTTTCAAGTCGTGTGACCAATCAACTGCTAAACGTGCACCCAAAAATAGATGTCGAATTTTTGAAAAAAAAAATCTGGAAAAATCCTCCATAGAGTATCATGTAAGATCTTCATAACAAATGTTTTAGAACCTTACAAATGTCTACACACGACAAAATTTCATGCAGATTTGCTATACAGATCTGTTCGGGGTGTTCAACGTGAACGGCCAGTGCCAGTGCACAAGTGATCCGTTTCGATAAACTGCACAGAAACACCCACTCGTTTTCGACGAAATTATAGAGATAAGCCGGCCCCCGGAAAACCGGCTGAGTTTAGTCGAAGAAAGTGAATCGAAAAGAAGCATGCGATGTCGGTGATGCAAGCGGCGACGATGGCGATCCTTCGATGTTTTGTACCTAGCTGTATAGTTAGCTGTTGTTAGATATTGTGCATTTGTTTTTAGCCCATTACTCTATTTTCAGTAGATAAGTAGCAATCGCTTGCGAAGAAAAAAAAACACCATTGGCCGTTATTTATTGTGTTCTGTTGTTTTTCTGTGTACGTTTATCATGCCCGAAATCAAAACAAACCGTCACCATACCGTCGGTCGGCAGTAGGAGAGTGCTTAGTTGAAACAATGTTGGGCAGTGCACCTGTTCTATAATTATACCCTGCCTGCATTGAGAGTAGTAGTACATTACATATAACCCCCGCACTTGGATGCGAGTGAAGCACGAGACTAGCTAGCGCGCTCAGCTGCTCACAACTAAACAACAACAACAACAACAACCATAACCAACCACAATTCAACTCCCGAGTTCAGCAGGAAGACAAATCAAAGTACATGAGCTATGAAATTCTTTCTAGGAATCTCGGGATGGAACGACAGCAGTCCGAAGATTGACGCCGGCTTTCCAGATAAGGTGAGTGTTTTGATTTTCTCTGTGAACTTATATTAATCGATCCGAAGACAAATTTTACTTTAACTATTGGTTTTGGTACATATTCTATGATGCAAAGTTTCTTGTAGGAGTTTTTAGAAGAATCCTTACAGCAAGTTTTAGAAGAATTCGTAGAGGAATCTCTGGAACAGTTCCTAAAATTCCTGGAGGAATTCCTGGATGAATCCTTAGAGGAATTCTTGAAGGAATCCCTGGAGAAAATTCTGAAGGAATCCATGAATGAATTTCTGAAGAAATCCCTGGAGAAACTCCTGAAAGAATCCCTGGAGGAATTTCTGAAGAAATCCCTGGAGGAATTCCTGAAGGAATCCCTGGAGGAATTCCTAAAGGAATTCCTGAAGGAATCCCTGGAGGAATTCCTGAAGGAATCCCTGGAGGAATTCCTGAAGGAATCCCTGGAGGAATCCCTGGAGGAATTCCTGAAGGAATCCCTGGAGGAATTCCTGAAGGAATCCCTGGAGGAATTCCTGAAGGAATCCCTGGAGGAATTCCTGAAGGAATCCCTGGAGGAATTCCTGAAGGAATCCCTGGAGGAATTCCTGAAGGAATCCCTGGAGGAATTCCTGAAGGAACCCCTGGAGGAACCCCTGGAGGAATTCCTGAAGGAATCCCTGGAGGAATTCCTGAAGGAATCCCTGGAGGAATTCCTGAAGGAATCCCTGGAGGAATTTCTGAAGGAATCCCTGGAGGAATTCCTGAAGGAATCCCTGGAGGAATTCCTGAAGGAATCCCTGGAGGAATTCCTGAAGGAATCCCTGGAGGAATTCCTGAAGGAATCCCTGGAGGAATTCCTGAAAGAATCGCTGGAGGAATTCCTGAAAGAATCCCCGGAGGAATTCCTGAAGGAATCCCCGGAGGAATTCCTGAAGGAATCCCCGGAGGAATTCCTGAAGGAATCCCCGGAGGAATTCCTGAAGGAATCCCCGGAGGAATTCCTGAAGGAATCACTAGAGGAATTCCTGAAGGAATCCCCGGAGGAATTCCTGAAGGAATCCCCGGAGGAATTCCTGAAGGAATCCCCGGAGGAATTCCTGAAGGAATCCCCGGAGGAATTCCTGAAGGAATCCCCGGAGGAATTCCTGAAGGAATCCCCGGAGGAATTCCTGAAGGAATCCCCGGAGGAATTCCTGAAGGAATCCCCGGAGGAATTCCTGAAGGAATCCCCGGAGGAATTCCTGAAGGAATCCCCGGAGGAATTCCTGAAGGAATCCCCGGAGGAATTCCTGAAGGAATCCCCGGAGGAATTCCTGAAGGAATCCCCGGAGGAATTCCTGAAGGAATCCCCGGAGGAATTCCTGAAGGAATCCCCGGCCCGGAGAAATTCCTGAAGGAATCTCGGCCCGGAGAAATTCCTGAAGGAATCCCCGGCCCGGAGAAATTCCTGAAGGAATCCCCGGCCCGGAGAAATTCCTGAAGGAATCCCCGGCCCGGAGGAATTTCTTAAGGAATCCCCGGGGGAATTCCTGAAGGAATCCCCGGAGGAATTCCTGAAGGAATCCCCGGAGGAATTCCTAAAGGAATCCCCGGAGGAATTCCTAAAGGAATCCCCGGAGGAATTCCTGAAGGAATCCCCGGAGGAATTCCTGAAGGAATCCCCGGAGGAATTCCTGAAGGAATCCCCGGAGGAATTCCTGAAGGAATCCCCGGAGGAATTCCTGAAGGAGTCCCCGGAGGAATTCCTGAAGGAATCCCCGGAGGAATTCCTGAAGGAATCCCCGGAGGAATTCCTGAAGGAATCCCCGGAGGAATTCCTGAAGGAATCCCCGGAGGAATTCCTGAAGGAATCCCCGGAGGAATTCCTGAAGGAATCCCCGGAGGAATTCCTGAAGGAATCCCCGGAGGAATTCCTGAATGAATCCGCGGAGGAATTCCTGAAGGAATCCCCGGAGGAATTCCTGAAGGAATCCCAGGAGGAATTGTTGAAGGAATGACAGGAGGAATTCCTGAAGGAATCCCTGGAGGAATTTCTGAAGGAATTCCTGGAGGAATTCCTGAAGGAATCTCTAGAGGAATTCCAGAAGGAATCCCTGGAGGAATTCCTGAAGGAATCACTAGAGAAATTCCTGAAGGAATCCCTGGTGGAATTTCTGAAGGAATCCTGAGGAATTCCTGAAAAAATTTCTGAAGAAACCCTTGAAAGCTCATGGATATTTCATTGACGACATTATCTTCAGACACCGAACATCATTTCACTTTTCGTATTTCATCACCACATTTAGTTGTCGCTTCCAATTGTGACAGAACGGCCCCCACTATACCCGGTTAATAGATTTGATAATTAGGGTACTACCGGTAACGTTGCTTCATCCGTACGCAGCCATCATATGTATGTAAACTGTCGGTGAAGGTCAACCCCTAGCTGATACCGCTACCTTACTTACTTACATACGAGCCGCGTTGCCAGTTCTGTGGCAGTCAGTACGCTACGCAATTCTGCAGATATATTTGCCTGAGCTACGAACCGGACGGACACGATGCGCGATGTGCGTTGATGCGTGCCTTACATGAGCTTCCTCGTTTCATCAACAAAATGCAGATTATGATTGTATAGTAGGTACCTACAGACGAAGTAGGAATGTTCAGTTAGGCATACGAAAAAAAAAAAATGAACTGAAACATATGAAACTAAAACGTGATGAACGAAACGTAAAACGCGCATTTATCCGCTATGTGAGTGCGGTTGCTTGTTTGCGGCAATGTTTGTTTGAATTTTGTTCGCGATAAGGGTTATTTATTTGAACAATTCGATGGAGCTCGGAGTTGAAAAATGAAACATGATGGTTCAACCTCCATTTATGGTAAACTTCAAGTCAAGTGCTATGAAAACTACTGAATACTAAATTCTTGGATAATGTTGGATGATTAAGTCTTAAAATGAATTGATTCTCCTACACTGGACGTATATTCACACCGACATTGTTTTGAACCAGAGCTACGGCAAATTTACGCACACTGTTTCCAACGGTCCAATTCCATTTTTTTTTTAATTCGTAACCTAATTTATAGCTCTGTTGCCACTAGGGCACTACGTGTGCAATTGCCATTGGCAGCTGCACCTACATTTCGTACAGCGCCTAAATGTATTCTATTCTAATATATCGAACTAACTGGCTGCCCTTATGGTGTTTTCATTTTTCTACTCAATCCGGTAAAAAGCAATGTTGCAGGTGTCGGAGCTGGGATCGAACCCATGACCATCCGCTTATGAAGCGAACGTAAGTCCATTGCGTCACGGGCCCCGGTTCGAAATTATTTTAAGCATAAAAAAATGATTTTAGAAGTTAAGTGTCCACGAAAAAGTTGTTAAGCATACCAGAGACTTTCTTTAGAAAGTATAACAAATGTAAAAGTGAGATATAAATTTGATGTTTTCATAAGTGAAGATAACGTGTCAATGTCTTGCGCAAAATTGTCGAAAAAATTATTATAGGAAAACTTGCCGAATGAATTTTTGTTCTATCTGCTCAATTTCTAGAGATATCAGCCATTATTTGAACACGACCCCTAAAAATCAGTTTATTTGTTGTGAGTTTTTCCTGACATTTTTAGGAATTTTGAAATGTTCTACAAAGTTATTTACTATAACAAAATACGCGTTTTTTTAATAGAGTAACATTGTATCCTTGATAATTTTAGAGATATTTAAGGATTCGTTAAAAATAGTCTTTTCATGACTTTGTAACTTTTACAGAGGCAAAATGGGGCAAGATTTTTTGATTGAATATGAAAAAAGTTTATGGTAGGTGGTAATTTTGTTTCAACTTATGCTGGGCAGTAGCTTTTTTGACATAGAAATGAAGCTACATAATATGTTAGATTGTAACTGAAATTCTCACAAAACTCAAAAAGTATTGCAGATACAACTTTGTAATCTATGAAGAGAACAAGTATTTTATCGTAGACAAAAGTTTTGTAAAACACTTGAAAATTCCTAAAAATGTCTGAAAAAAGTTACAATAAGAAAATCGGATATTTAGGGGTCGTTTACAGAAAATGACCCATGTCTTTCTAATGGAACAGATAGAACAAAAGTTTGTTCGGCAAATTTTCTAATAATGATATTTCCTACAACTTTTCTTTAGTCATCAATCAGTACACATCTAGTATAAACAGAATTTTCATCTCACTGCTAGGTGAATTGATCAAAAAAGTAGTACTTTCAAAAGAAGGATTCTTGCCTATCGAACCACATCTTCGAACAAATTAAGCCTGGTAATTCAATTTACCAAGGTCAAAATAATGTGGCTGCTAATGAAAAATTTGAATTTCACTCTCACTTCTACGTGGTTTAACCATCACGTTAGTGATCTTGCTAGTCATACTTTCAAAAGAAGGGTTTCAATATTTAAACCAACTTATTCGAAGACACTAAACCATTAAAATCAACTTTGAAGGTTGAAAATGATAACGATCACGAAATTGGGCCTTTGAAAACAGTGTGCAATGAGGAGAAAGCAGGTGTCATTTTTACCCATAAATGTACTACTAACTATATTCAAATTGAATTTCATATGACATTTAGCAGTGTTGCCAGTTGTATTTTCTTTTCCATAATTAATCTTGGATGCCATTTATTTATTATCTATCCTAAATTTGATACCCATTGAAGCCAATTCATAACCATTTTCTGACAGTAAGTCGTTTACACCTAGCTACTTAAATGACAAGAACCCTAAGAGTATTTCGGATTTTTGTGTTTTTCTCTCAACTATGGAATTTTTGACTGCATTTTTAGTTTATGAAGACGTTCTCCTGGAGGAAACTTTGGATACTTGAAACATTTTTTGTCTGATTCGTTAGATTGGTCACTCGGTAATTTTTGAGGAATGTACAGGAGATGGCCAAAATGATTGGGATAGGCAACTTTTTTTCTCCTACAAAAAAATCAACATGCTGTAACTTTTAATAGAGTGCATCAAAAAATTTCGAATTTTGACTGTTTGTCAACCTATTATACATATGTGCATCATTGGTACAAATTTGGGCTCGATTAATTTTTTGCGAAGTAAGAACCGTTCGGGTAAATCACTTTTATTTGGGCAACTAATTTTTGAGATGTCATATCTCGGAAACCAGTGAACCGAATTGAATGAATTTTTAACGTTTATCAACAATATATTGATACTTAATACGAAGTTATAAAATGTAATATTATCTTACGACAAATAAGGTTATACCGGGTTGAATTTTTAACCCATATAGAGGAAAATAAGTCGAATTTACAATATGTACCACACAAAAATGACTAAATGTGTTCTTTCTTCAATCTAAATAGGCTCAAATATATTCGATTAGATATAACTTGAGAACAGAAGGGGAAAATCTTTGGATATCAACACTAAAATTTATTGACATTGATGTAAAAAAAATTAAATTTTTTCGAGAAAAATCCAAGAAGTGTCAATCTATGATAACTTTTTTCAACGTTTAAAAAGTACCGACGTTTTAAAAGTTCGCAAAGCCTTTACATATTGTAAGTGTACGTTCAAAATTTCATTCAATTCGATTCACTGGTTTCCGAGATATCACAGCTCAAAAATGAGTTGTCTAAAAATAGTGTTTTACCCGAACGGTTCTAACTTTGCGAAACATTATTCAATTGAGCCCAAATTTGTACCAATAATGCACATATAATAGGTTGACAAACAGTCAAAATTTGAGATTTTTTGATGCACTCTATGAAAAGTTACAGCATGTTGATTTTTTTTTGTGGGAGAAAAAAATTGCAAATCCCAAACATTTTGGCCATCCCCTGTATAATACAATTTTCTACAATTCCTAGTGAAGTCTTTCGGGAATAATTGACATACTATTTGTATGAATTTGAGACGGAATTCCAGGGAAAAGAAAAATTTAAGAGATAATTTCAGAAAAGTTCTAGAGATTTTCTTGTAAGAATTACAGGGAACATTTCAGAAAATGTTCGTAAGACATTCTAGAAAACTTTCAAAACTATTTGTTACAGATTTTTTTTGTATATAAGTTTCTGTTGATAAAAAAAGAAATGTATAAAAATATCTTCTTTTGTTTTTGTTATTTGAGCATTTGTAGCGCTCTGGAATAAAATAGGCTCATGAAATATAGCCATAATTTTATTCCCTATTTTACTATTTCCAGGCCATTGGACAATGATTATCTAAAAGTCTAGCAAACCGTTCCCTAACAGGGACATCAAAATTTAGACAGCTTTTATGTGATTTCGTATAATTGGCCAATTAGGGTTACAATTTCTAGACAAAAACAAGCTATGAAAGCAGCAACAGATGCTGCGCACTTAAAGGCGAACTGCCAAATAAAACATAATTTCAGGATTGACTGATAGAACCCAAAAACATTCAATGAAACATTGTCATCCTGTGAATGGAAGTTTTTATCCACCAGGCTCTCAATTCTGAGTTGGATGTTATTTTGCAAATTTGTGATGTTGTTTGTAATATATTTGTAGTGTTCTGTTTTAGTTTTCGCGGAAAATAAAATAGAGCATTTGTAGGGTTCCATATTATTTACGTAACATTATAATTGTTTACTTGTAAGTTTTATCTTCTCATCTCAGGACTTTTTGTTAATTGTTGAATTTGTTTAGTTTTCCTTTGAAATCAGTCAAATAAATTCACTATCCTTATCAGGACTACTTCAGAATTTCCACCAAGAATTACTTCGAAAGTTTTACTCAGAATTTCCTGCAGATTGGTTGGGTGATTTATATAAGAATGTCTGCTAAGATATCTCCTGTTTGTTTTTTTTTTTAAGAATTTCTTTGAGAACATTTTCAGATTTTTTTTAGTTTCTGCGAGAATTCTCCCAACAACTTCTCCACTTAGCGATTTTTTTCAGAGTTTCTATTCAAGATTCCTATTGAAATTCCTAAAAAGATATTTTTAGAAATTTTTCCAAGGTTTGCTCGGGGAATCCAGAGTTCATACAAGGGTTTCTCTAGGAATTTCTCAAGAAATTCTTCCAAAGATTCATCCAAGAATGATTTAAAAAAAAATCTACATAAATTCCGCAAAGTTTCGTCTAAAGAATTCAATTGAAAGTTCACCGAATATTTGTCTCAGGATTCCTGTTAAATGTCTTTGAGGCTGTTTCCAATGATTTATTCAGAAAATTCGCCGAAGTTTAACCAGAAATTCCTCAAATCCTCCATATTTTTTTTTCTGAATAACCCTCAGAAATACCTTGACAAAATAATGTTTATTTTTTTCCGAGGATTTCTCTAGGAAATACTTATAAATTACTGTGAAAGTTCCTTCAAGGATTCCTCCATAAAATATTTCCAAAACACGGAAAATGACTCGATATTATTTTTGAGTTGAGATTTTGTTTATGCGCTGGATTTCATGAACCGTTCACTTTTGCATCAACACTTAACCATTTTTCCTTACCAAACTTTTGAAAAGAGCGTATAAAACACCAACATTTTATTTTTAGCAAAAAACATAACTCGTAAAGGGTATGTTGGATTGAAATAATATATTCGAAGATGTTTCAGGATATGTATTTGTAGGACTTTTCGAAAAAATATGCTGAGAGTAATATTCATCGCGTATCTATGTAAGATGTAATACAATTTTAATTTTTCAAAAACCTCACTCTTCGACGAAAAAACTTATACTTTTTCGAAGACACAGTGTGTGTTTAACTGTCAAATTGAGAGATAAATGTGTCGAAAAAATTATCACTTATTTTGGTGGGATTCGAACCCACGAATCCGAATCGCTAGTCCGGCTCTTTAACCAACTAAACCATAGGACAAGCTACGATTCTTTGAAATAGAAAGTCAAACTGGGTTCGAAGCACCATCTCTCACACGCTCGCGGTTGAGCCTTCAAAATGATGAGTGCGAGCGAATCTATTTTTTTTTCAGATTTTTTGTATCAAACATAAATTTTGCGTTCATGTTCAATAGAAAAAAACTAGACATTTTTTTCATACAATCAATTATATCTAAATTACAGCGAATTTTAAAAATTTGAAAAATTAAGAATAATGTGAAATGCAATTCGAGATTTTTTATATTGTTTTCGCAAAGCTAAAGGTTAAAACTAAAACACCAATATATTTGTTGAAAAACGTTCAAACTTTCATTGAATTTGATTCATTGGTTTCGGAAATATGACAGTTAAAAAATTAGTTCTCTAAAAATAATGTTTCACGAGAACGGTTCTAGTTTCGCGAAAGATTAATCGATCTAGCTCAAATTTGTACCAATTATGCACATCTAAATAGGTCGATAAACCGTCAAAATTTAAGAATTTTTGATGCTCTCTTTGAAAAGTTTCAGCTCGTTGAACTTTTTTGTGAGAAAAAAAGTTCTTGTACCAACTTTTCGAACCCTCTAAGCAGAATACCCTCTTCGAATGAGTGTAATCAGTTTCGTACCTTTTAATCCCGCCCTATGTTGCTTATCCTTTGACAGATACGCGTATTTCGACTACCACTTGTAATCTTCCTCAGTGTCAGTTATCCAGTGGAATAGCAACATAGGGCGGAATTAAAAGGTACGAAACTGATTACACTCATTCGAAGAAAAAAAGTTGCCTATCCAAAACATTTTGGCCAGCCCCTGTATAATATTCCGTCGAATGAGCCAGAAAAAAATGTACCACATGTGAATCTAGGTCAATGCCACCTGAACACTACAATCATCGAATATCGATCGAGAAATTCAACAGTTACCCAGCTATTACCGGTTGTGTCAATTTATGGTTCTTTGAAGCCATCAAATCCTACGGAAGGCTTCCCTTTCCATCTTCAATCCTGCGAAGTGCATTGAGAATCAATTATTCATGTAAACAACACTTACGTCGTTGCCACCGTTTGATGAAGATACATTGTTGTGTTCCCTGTGTTTCCCCTGGAGGTCCAGACGGCCAGACAGTGACCCCTTATCACTATAGCCACCCCCACACCCCTCATTGTAGCCTTACCCAATCCCGATAGGATATGTCACTACCATCCTGTCGACAATCTATCACAATCCATGGATCCTGACCCGAGGGAGGTAAAAAGCGTCCGTTTCATAGTTGTAGTAGTAATAGCAAAAGCCGTCCTTCTGTTAGTCAACAGAGGAAAAGCTTTCCGCAACAATCAGTCCAGCGAGCAACCGCTGCGCTGGTCGATGGTGTTGACAGGGTGAACCCCGGTCATTGATTTGTTCCCCGGGGTCTGCATTGCAACACCACACCACAAACGCTCCCATTCAATTGTTCACTATTACCAGGCTTAGTTGCAATATGACTGTGTATTAACTGCCTGCCCCTACCATCCAACCAGCAGCAGCAGCAGTAGCACCGTTGGGCAATCGTAATCGTTTAGTGTTATTATCCTTCTTAATTTTTTATTATACCGACTCCCAGTCGTTTCACTCCCAGTGCTGTGTGGCTCGGCCTTTAGAAGACCTCCCCGGACAGACATCAGCAGTGGGTATGTGGTAACAGTCAACACAACAACACATCCATACATTAGAAACCGTTTTTCCGGCATGGCGAAATCCGTTTCAATGTTGTTATTTATTCAACTTTCTTTCTCCAACGGTGGTGGCGGCGGCGTTTAGTTTTGCCTCCAGACCATACCCGCCTTAAGAATGGAGCGCACAAGAAAAGTGAAAGCAAACGATGGCGACGACGACGGCGACGGGTTACATGAAAGAGCGGAATTCCTCAGGAAACACACTTTACATGTGGCAATCGTGGGCCACTTTCTTCCGCCAGGACACCAGTGTCAGTGGAGGTGGGAAAAACTTTTATTGCTCAACCCGGGGTAAACTGTTTATTCGTGCGGATTGCGGATGTATGGTCTCGCGTCTGGATTGCGGATGACCATTTAGTTATTCGTTTACTAAGGCGAAAAGAATTCTCAAGTTTTTTTTTTCTCTCAGTAAATCTATCGGGATTTCTTTCTGGAACTTCTTTTGAAATACCTCTTGGAATGCCTCCTGGGACTTCTCACATTCCTTCCGTCCGTATTTTTTCCATGCTATTCCTCCCGACGATTCTTCCGGATTTTCACTGGCATTTTTCCAAGATTCGAACAATTATTTCCCGAATTCTTTTATGAGAATCTTTCTTGTTCTTTTTCTTTATAGCTCGACGTCCCCACTGGGACTTGGTCTGTCTCGCTTCAACTTAGTGTTCTTTGAGCACTTCCACAGTTATTAATTGAAGAGCTTTCTTTGCCTGCCATTGCATGAATTTGTATATTGTGAGGCAAGCACAATGATACACTATGCCCAGGGAGCAGGCTTGTCCGCACTCAGCGCATGAAAATTCTGCTCTTTTGATTTACACCACCAAAACCATCGTATCAATGCAATCTTCCTACCTCCATTCCCAGTTGTGCATTTGGACGAGTCGGACGTGTGCTCCGTATCTCACCACGCGATAGACCTCGTATAAGTGGAGTTTTTTCCCCCGCAAGTGCGGAAGGTTTTTTATATCGTACGTTTTCCTGCTTGTGCGAAGTGTAGTGTCGCAAGGTGGTATCCAGCGCAACCCGGGAAGCGAGGTGCTTGCATCATCGTACATCAAAGAAGAAGCATCGCATCCAAGAAAGTCATCTTTATCGCCATCATCAGCCCCTCCGTCATCGAAGAGGACGGCGGCGACGGGTGCGAAGGCAGACGCGACGGACAGCTTTACCATCGACCTGCCTGTGATAAATATCTACCTGCTTCGGTCAGATAAGTATCACTCTTTCGATACACTCTTTTGTCCGCCCAATTTGTTTTGATCGCTTTTGTCTATTGTATCCCCAGTCCACATTCGACCACGTGTTTTTTTTTTGACATCCATAACAGTGGTTCCCAAACTACTGTATACGGGTAAGGGTGTACAAACTGTAAATAACGGACCATTTTTTTTTTTGTTTTTTTTTATTAGCTATTTTTTCTTTTTTTTTTTTTCAATACCGTTTTTTTGCATCCTACAGGCTGCGCTAAAATAAACATAAGAATTGAATTAGTATATTATTAGTACAAGTTTTTTTTTTTTTTTTTTTGCTTTATTTTTTTTTCTATATATTATTAACATTGTTTGGTTTACATACCAGACAGTTGTCGTCCTAAGGAAGAAAGTGCACTGTAAATACTTTAAGGTTTTTCTCTTCCTCTTTTGCACTTTTGAGTTATTTTCCATAAATTTGTTTCCACATGGACGATTCGATTGGAGGCGAAACGCCTCCTAATGATATCATTGCTCGTACGCGGTTTTATCAGCCATCTTCGCCTGGACCTTGGGTTGTCTATTTCCGGCGCAAATGCAAACCATTGAATATGCTTTCGATTTCTCGAGAGCTGACGCGTAAGTATCCTGGGACCGTTATTCACCAAGTGAAAGCATCCAAGCTGCGTGTTACCGCACCTAGCTACAAAGCAGCAAATGAAATTGCTCAACACGAAGCGTTTACTGTTGAATACGCCGTCTATGTGCCAGCACGAGAAGTGGAGGTGGAGGGGAAGATCCTCGACGAAATGCTGACATGTGAGGACATCAAGACCGGCTTTGGTCGATTCAAAAATAGGTCAATTCCTGATGTGGCTATCCTAGACTGTAAACGCTTATCTAAGGTTTCCATGGAAGGAAATAAAAAGGTGTACTCGCCTTCAGCGTTTTTTCGAGTGACTTTTCCAGGTTCCGTCCTCCCGGAATTTGTTGTAATTGATGGTGGTTTTTACCCAGTGCATCTTTTTAGGCCGAAGGTTTTTAATTGTACCAAATGCAAGCAGTTTGGTCACAGTGATAGCTTTTGCGACAACAAGCCCCGTTGTGGCAAATGCAACCAAGCTCATTTGGAGGACTCTTGCACACAGGAAGCGGAAAAATGTAGCTACTGTGGCGGAGATCCACACGACTTGCAAGTTTGCCCGGCTTACAAAAGACGCATTCGAAATGAGAGTCGCTCTATCATAAAGCGCTCCAAACAGACATATGCGGAGATGGTGAAATCTTTTAAAACACCAGATTCCGTGTCTGAATCAGCTGTCCCAGTTGAAAATCCCTATCAGGAGTTGTCTTCCGATGATCAGGACGATGGCGAAACTGATGAGGGTAGATCTCTTTCGGAGGTACACGCACCTGGAAAAAGGAAGTCATCATCTTCCCCGGGATTGCGCCGAAAGGTCTTTTTAAAGTCTTCCCTCAAAAGTTTGTCTAATGTTAAAGGAGACGGGGTAAACTTAAAAACTCCGATGAATCAGGTTCCTTCAGCTTCAGATCCATGTTGTAGCAAGAACCTGTCACCCCCGTCTCCGCCTGTTAAATACACTTCAAAGAGAAATAATCGACAAGGTAGCAAGAAAAAAGCTACCAAAGTTCCTCGCAGTTCAAACAAGCCTCCTAGACCCAAGCGAGGACTGTTTACTTTTAGGGTTCTTGTGGATCGCTTATATGATGCCCTCAGCCTTCCAGAAACATTTAGAGGCATTATTGATATGTTTATACCTACAGTAGAAGAATATCTTCGGAATCTGACACAATCATGGCCCCTCCTTGCTGCGATCATATCTTTCGATGGATAATTCATCAAGTGAGGTACAAGATATGATCACTGTGCTACAGTGGAACTGTCATAGTCTAAAACCTAAATTAGACCTGTTTAAGTTTTTGATTCACAACTCTGACTGTGATATATTTGCCCTTTGTGAAACATGGCTTTCTTCTGAAGATGAACTCAACTTCCACGATTTTAACATTATACACCAGGATAGAGATGACCATTATGGGGGAGTTCTTTTGGGGATCAAAAAGACTTACTCATTTTATAGAATTCCAATCGCGACTCATCCTGGCGTAGAAATCGTCGCTTGCCAAATAAACGTAAGGGGTAAAGAACTTTGCGTAGCTTCCGTTTACATTCCTCCAAGAATTTCAATTAACCGCCGTCATCTTTGGAATGCGGTTTCTGCACTATCACATCCAGTTTTAATTCTGGGTGATATGAACGCGCATGGTACAGGGTGGGGCGAACCATATGACGATAATAGAGCGGCCGTTTTCTATGATTTGTGCGACGATTTCAATTTGAACATTTTAAATACAGGTGAAGTGACACGTATTGCATCTGACGGCAAAGAAAGTCGTCTCGACCTATCACTGGGGTCAAGTTCACTATCATTCGATTGCTTGTGGAAGGTAATCGAGGATCCTCATGGTAGTGATCACTTACCCATTATAACCACCATAAAGCATAATAGGGAAAGGTCAGACCATCCAATTCAGGTTCCTTTTGACCTCACAAGGAATATCGGTTGGCAAAAGTATGCAGAAGCGGTATCTTTTGGCATCGAATCATTCAATCCCCTCCCACCTTTGGATGAGTATCGATTCCTGTCTGAACTGATATATAAGAGTGCATTAGAATCACAAAAACGACGTGTTCCAAGTGCAACCTTCAAAAGAAGACCAGCCACACTAGGCTGGGATGATGATTGCACCCAGTTGTATCTTAAAAAATCTGATGCTTTCAAAACTTTTCGTAGGCACGGTACCTCAGATCTTTATCAAGAGTACGCAAAGCTCGAAAGACAGTTGAGAAACCTGCTGAAAGCGAAGAAGCGTAGTTATTGGCGACACTTCATTGAGGGTCTCTCAAGAGAAACTTCAATGACAACGCTTTGGAGAGTGGCTTGCAACATGCGAAACCGCTCTTCTTCTAATGAGAGTGACGAATACTCCAACCGTTGGATATTCAGCTTCGCGAAAAAGGTCTGCCCAGACTCAGTCCCAGCACAACCGATTTCTTGGGAAACATCCCCAAGAGACGGTTCTCTGGACAGACCCTTCACTATGCTGGAACTTTCTATGGCTCTTCTTTCATCAAACAATTCCGCTCCGGGACGCGATATGATCAAGTTCAATCTTCTAAAGAATCTCCCAGATATCGCGAAAAGACGATTACTGGACCTGTTCAACTCATTTATGGAGAACAACATCGTTCCGCATGAATGGAGACAGGTCAAAGTAATAGCTATTCAAAAGCCTGGTAAACCAGCGTCTGATCATAATTCATACCGCCCAATTGCTATGTTATCATGTTTAAGGAAATTGTTGGAAAAAATGATCCTATCACGACTCGATCATTGGGTCGAATCGAATAACTTGCTTTCAAATACACAGTTCGGGTTTCGCAAGGGCAAAGGAACAAACGATTGTCTAGCGTTGCTTTCAACAGATATTCAACTGGCCTTTGCGGAAAAGGAGCAACTGGCTTCAGTTTTCTTGGATATTAAGGGCGCCTTTGATTCAGTTTCCATAGGAATATTGTCAGAAAAACTGCACAATAGTGGACTTCCAGGAATTTTAAATAATTTCTTGTATAATTTGTTGTCAGAAAAACATATGAGTTTCAATCTCGGACAACTGACAACTTCCAGAATTAGTTACATGGGCCTACCCCAAGGCTCATGTTTAAGTCCCTTGCTTTATAATTTCTACGTGAAAGACATTGATAGTTGCTTGGAAGGACAATGCACGCTAAGACAACTTGCAGATGATGCTGTGGTTTCTCTAAAAGGCCCACATGCAGAAATGTTGCAAAGACCATTGCAAAATTCTCTAAATAATCTGTCAATCTGGGCAAGAGATTTGGGGATCGAGTTTGCTCCGCAAAAAACTCAATTGGTTGTGTTTTCTAGAAAGCGGAACCCAGCCCAACTGAAACTCAATCTTTTGGGAATAGAAATCGACCAGTCTTTGACTTCGAAATACCTTGGGGTCTGGTTTGATTCAAAAGGCACTTGGGGTACCCAAATCAAGTATTTGGTGCAAAAATGTCAACAAAGGATCAATTTTCTACGCACAATTACCGGAACATGGTGGGGTGCTCACCCGGAAGACCTCATAAAACTTTACAAAACGACTATTCTCTCTGTTATTGAGTATGGCTCTTTCTGCTTCCACTCAGCAGCAAACTGCCACCTAATAAAGTTGGAACGAATTCAATACCGTTGTTTGCGTATTGCTCTCGGCTGTATGCACTCAACGCATAATGCGAGCCTAGAGGTCCTGGCAGGGGTGAAACCTCTCCAGAACCGATTCTGGGAGCTCTCGCTAAGGTTACTTATCAAGTGTGGAGTGAGCAACACACTTGTCATTGAAAACTTCGAAGAAATGCTCAGTCTGAACACTCAATCAAAATTCATGAGAATCTATCTGTTCTACATGTCATCTGACATAAGCCTACCAAGTTATAATCCTCCCCGTGTACACTTCACTAATGACAGTTCCTCTGTTAAATACGATCTGTCCATGAAACAAGCTATTCATGGAATACCAGATCAACTTCGATGTATATCTATTCCTCGCATTTTTAACGAAAAGTACCAACATGTCAATTCCTGTAAGAGATTCTTCACTGATGGGTCTCGCATAAATGGATCCACTGGTTTCGGTGTCTTCAATGAAAATTTTACCGCCTTCCGCAAACTTCAGGAACCTTGTTCGGTTTATGTTGCTGAGCTGGCAGCAATCAACTTCGCTTTGGGGATGATTTCCAACATGCCCGTAGACCATTTCTTCATCTTCTCGGATAGCCTTAGTTCGATTGAGGCACTCCGGTCGATGAAACCTGTAAAACATTCATCTTACTTTCTTACAAAAATAAGGGAGCAGATGGGTGCACTGGTCGAAAGATCATACAAGATTACCTTTGTATGGGTCCCCTCACATTGCTCAATTTATGGCAATGAGAAGGCGGACTCTCTCGCAAAGGTGGGCGCACAGGAAGGTGAGATCTATGATAGAAGAATTTCACATGATGAATTTTTCCATTTTGTTCGCCAGAGTTCTCTTCAAAGTTGGCAAAATGATTGGCGAGATGGCCAGCTGGGACGGTGGTTACATTCCATTATTCCTAATGTTTCTTTGCGAGTGTGGTGGTATGGTCTGGATGTAAGTCGCAATTTCATTCGCGTGATGTCAAGACTTATGTCCAACCATTACTCGCTAGACGCGCATTTACACAGGATTAACCTCGCGTTGAGCAATGTTTGTACTAAGTGCGGTTCCGGTTATGATGACATCGACCACGTAGTTTGGCAATGCCCGGATAATGACGCCTCCAGAGCGCTACTTTTGGATACCCTTGAGGCCCGAGGTAGACAACCCTTTGTTCTTGTGAGAGATGTGTTGGGGACCCGCGATGTCACATACATGGGATGTATTTTCGACTTTCTTCGCTCTGCTGGTATAAAAGTTTAATTTGCTTGTGTTTTCTTCTCCAGTTTTTTTTTTTCTCTGTTTTGTCCTCTTTGTGTTACCAAGCTGCTCCTGGCCATTCGGAAAACCAAGTCCCACAACAAGTTGGTACCAACACCACAAGGCACCGAATACGCTAGCAAGATGCGATTCACCACCGGATGAGCAGCAGCGAAACCTTTGACCCAATCCTTACCCTGTCCATCCCTCAAAATGTGACCTTCTAACCTCGAGCTGCCACGAGTACCCTGGCTTCCACCCATTACTAACAGATATCATTAAAAAGTTATTACTCTGTATAATGTATACTATTAAGTACAAAGAAAGATTCTCGGCTCCGTAAAGCGTTATACGCGATTGAGCCCCAAATAAATGAACTAGATAAAAAAAAAATCTTCCTACCTTATCTGATAGAAGGATGTTGAAATATCCTAAATGTCATTTGGAACTGTCAAAAAATTGCACCGCAGTGCCACACTGTGCGCGCAAAGAGAATTTCACCCGGGTGAATTCACCCCAGTGATTTTCTCTTTGCACGCTCAGTGCGGCACTGCGGTGCGATTTTTTGACAGTTTGAAATGACATTTTGGATATTCAAACATCCTTCTATCAAGTAAGATAGAAAGATTACATAAATACAATGGTTTTGGTGGTGTAAATCAAAAGAGCAGAATTTCCATGCGCTCAGTGCGGACAAGCCTGGCAGGGAGTCGAGAAAATTTTCCCGACTGGAACGGGAATCGAACCCGCCGTCTTCGGATTGGCGATCCATAGCTTTAACCACTAGGCTAACTGTGAGAATCTTTCACGATTCCTGAGTTCCTACCGATTTCTGCTGGAGTTTGTTACGGTGATCCTACAGATTTTTTCCCAGAATTTCAGAACTTTTTTTGGTATTGCTCCCAAAGTCCCTTGTGGGATTTTCCCAATGTTTCTCTTGCGTTTTTCCTAAAGAAATTTTCACGGAATTTCTTCCATGATTAATTAATTATTAATTTCGAGATCTCCACAAGAGTTTCGCTCGGGATTCCTCTAGAAGATGTTCCGCGATTCCTTCCAGAGTTCCTGCCGAAGTTATTAAGCGATTTCTACTAAGAGCTGCTGCCATGATTTCCTAAAGAGTTTTTCGCTGTTTTGCAGCCCCTGCCCGAATTTCTACCGATGTTTTTTTTAAAGAAATTTCCGTGAGCTTTTTTCAGAGTTCCGCCCTAGATTTCTACAGGAGTTTCCGCTGGAATATTTTCTAAAGGTTCGAGACAGATTTCGGAGTTTCTCCGATTTCTCAGAGGTTTTCTTAATATATGAGACTATTTTTTACAGATGTTATCGAAATTATTCCCAGAGATTTTCTCGAAATCCCCACCGAAAATCGTTAAAAATTCTAGATGCCCATTTTTTGAATTTCTTCAATTGTTGCTTCTAAAGGAACTTTGGAACGATCTTCGGGAGGTACCCCAGCAGAGACCCTGTGAAAAACTCCTGCATAAGTTCTGGGAGAAACTCTGGTACAAATCCCAAGAACAACTCTCAGAAATTCCGAAACAACACCGGAAAAATATCTATGGGAGTATTAATCAGAATATTCAAAATAATCAATCGATACCAACAGTTTGCATTCGAAACTGTTGATATGCTATCTTGATTTTCAGTTTTCCATTAAATTTTTATCGAAATATCAATATTACTACACAACCAGCACAGATAACAGACATCCAATACCAGTTTCAAAACTGTGTTAGCAATTTAACGATCAAATGGTCTGTGGAATTATAGATAGGACTTCCTGAATGTTTTTTTCGCTGATTTTTAGAATTTTTGGACGTCATTTCGAATTAAACAAAATTTTCGGTGGAATTATCAAATCAAATTCTTGCCATTCATCCAAATAAAAATCTGAAAAAAATCTAAATATATTCTATAAACGATCTTTGTTTTATTTTTGGAGGAGTTTAGCAAAAAAGGTACTTGGAAGAATTCAGCTATTTGTTGGTACTTTTTGGGTGGAAACTTGCGTATTTCACCTTAAACTTGTTTCAATTTCTCCCTGGAAAAACCAGGAAAACCCAGGAAATTTTATTTTCTCTATTGAGTAGAAAGTACAGGAATAATATAGCGCATTTATTCTAATTCTTCCAACGCAATAATACCAGAGAATGAACCTTCATGAATTGCAAAAAAAAATATTCAAAATACTTTATAATGCACATCTGTCTATTTTTTTAAAAACTCTTTGGAATACCTACATTCATGTTCCTGAGATATGTCCATCAGAAATTACTGTTAAAATTACTCCAAAAATCTAGGAATTCTTCAAAGGATTTCATCTGAGGTCTTCCCAAGTATTGTACCAAAATTATTTATCTCTCGGAGTTCTTTCAATGAACTTTTCAGAATCTGTTGAAGAAAACATGTTATCATCGAAAACCTTGGTGCAGTAATCCTCAGTAATTTATCCAGGATTTTCTCTTCAGATTTTTCAGAGAGCTCTTATAAGACTTTTTCCTGATGGGAATGTTAGAAGATATTTTAGCAATACCAGGTAACCTTCAAGAAATCTTTGAGATTTTTGTAGAATTTTGGCATATCTTTGAAGCAGTTCTGAAAAGCTTGAAATCCGAAGAATTTTATAATATGTACACCCAAAACCATAAAAAATGTCACTTACACCCCTTTGCACATGAGCCTTGACTGGCTTGGTGGTCTAGTGACTACCGCTTCTGATTTATATGCAGAAGGTCCTGGGTTCCCGAGCAGAAGGGAATAACAACAGCATAAGATGCTGTGTTATTTTGACAAAATAACTGAATAATAAAATCGATTATTTTTAAGTTATTACCATAACATATTGTGTTATAAACTTGTCTGTCATAAGCGGCAAAATAATAAATTCCATAACAAAAAATGTTCCTGGAAAACCATTTCAATAACTTGTTTTGTTAGTTTCAATAACAACTTAATAACAGTGAATGCGGAAAATATTTCGATAACAGATTTTGATATTAATATGTTATTGATAATAATCGGAGAACAGAATTTGCTATAATATCAAACTCGTTACTAAATAAGTTATAATACTTATTATATAAAATTATTCGCATTGACTCTCAAAAATAACATGAGGTTCTTCACTCTGACGTAAGAAATATTTTCAAATGGTCAAAAAATACTGTATTCAGATTTCAATTCATTCTAAGAGATTTGAAGTCGCAAGATAATCGAACTTTAGTAATTTCTATATAATCAAATATGACGAGCTTCGATTTCCACCTGTAACTTATAAACTGTTGTACTTTAATTGTTTTGGGAGCACGGTTTTGAAATCAGCACATGTACTTGAAAAAGTTTGATCGTCGATGGCAATTTGTGACTTTTGTTTTTTTTTCAGCATAGCAACTGAATTTTTTTTAGAATGCTCAACAGTTCTGCAGAAAATTTTTGGGATATTGGAAAGATTGTTTCAATTCCTCCGATTTTTCCCTGGATTCAAGAATTATGTCGAACATTCCTCCTGGATTCTACAAGGATTCCTCCAAAAAATTTGCTATAATTTCTCCTGAACTCCTCTGATGATTCCTACAGGCCTTTCGCCAGAAATTTTTGCAATATTTTTTTTCTAAAACTCTAAAATTCTTCCAGAAATTTGTCGACAGATTTGGTCATGAACTTTTCCATAAATGACTCCAAAAATCATCCAGAAATTTCGCCGAAAGTTCTTTGACGGAATATTTCATGGTTTTTTAAAGACTCCTCCAGAATCCTGCATAGAACCCCTTCAAGGGTTTCTCCAGAATTTCCTGTGATCATTAGTCCTGAACTTCATCTTAAGATTTCTCTGAACATTTCTTTGAGGATTTCACCAAAAGTTTTTCCGAAGGATTCTCCAGGAGTTTTTCAAAAGATTCTGCCAAGAATTCTAATAATTGCTCAGAAGAATTACATACGGAATTTCTGAGAAAATTGCGCCAGTAGTTCTCTTGAAGACTTCTCCAGGGATTTATCGAAAGGTTCCTCCAGAACTTCCAAGTGCTTATCCGAAAATCATTTAAGGAATTCTTAAAAGGAGTCGTTTAGAAATTTCCTTCTTAACTGAATACAAAAATGGAACAACACAAAGGGGCAAGTCATAATTGTCGAATTGTTGCTGTGATTTCAAAACTTGTTACTGTTTTGCTATTGCTGATAAGTTGATCAATAGTACAACAATAACTAAACTTGTACTTCAACAAAACATGTTATTTTAATGTAATTTAGTTAATGTATATCAATAGCTTGATTATAACAATATGAGATTGTCCAACAAAATTTGTTATGAAAAAGCTATGCCTTGCTAATTTAATAATAACAAAACAAGATATAAAAACAGGTTATGTGATTTCGTAGTTATCAACTTGCTATTCTCCTCTGCTCGGGTTCAATCCCTGGCCCGCCCCTTTCCTTCTACTTTGTATCTTTCTATATACTTTCTCTCTGCTCTCTACATATAGAACTCATGTATATTAACATGTTCATAGCCATCGGTAGAACAGAAACGAGTTGAAAAAGCCGTTTTCCTTTCTTCCAAACTTTCACAGCACAGTGTTCTCAATCCTATTAGAAAAACACCTACAAGTTATGCAATCAAGCGAACTGTGCCGCACATCTTCAATATAATAAAAACACACAATTCTATCACCCTTACCATGGTATCCACACACTAATGTGTGAACCTTCTGCCAACCAATTCCCACCAACACTCTAACATCCGCATGAATTTGTGCTGGCGCAGAGGTATATTCGGCCAGATGTGGATACAAACGATTGCAATCATCACTTCCTTACCCTTCCCCACATTGACCTGCACGTGGCAGGCGCCATTGTCGCCTAAAAATAGAAGATCACCAACGCTCACACACTGAAGATGCTTGCTAGTCTCCGGCAGATATCTCATTGGTTCCTTGTGTGAGTGTAGCTGGTCTGGCGATACTGGAGTAGCATCTACGGGCGGTCAATCAAGCTCAAGCTACACCCCTTTGCACATCGGCCCCTCTAATGTTTTGCCGACATTGCCGTACCTCAAACCGGCCCGTACACGTTTGCTATGCTCCGTTGCAACATCGAGCTCATACACGACATCTCCGGCCGCAAGACAAGGCGTAATTCGTCTCTAACTAAAATCGTGAGCGCATCGTTAAGCTCGCTTTTCCTAATGTCGACCGATTCTCGCTAATCGTTAAACGGTTTACTCCAGTAGTCGAAATTTTAAGTAATCTATTACAAATTTGTCAAATTTTCATTGCCAAGTTCCATTCAAATTTCAGATGGGTTTTGAAGTGGTTTCCGGGGATTCCAGAGGGTCTCGAGGGATGTTTCGAAGGCGTTCGAAGTTGTATCAAGCCTTCTCAGGGGCTTTGGGAGTATTCCGAAGAAGTTTTCGGGGGATTCGAATGAGAATTTTTAAGGTTTTCGAAGGAGTTCAAGGCGTTTCAGTAGTTTCAGATGGTATCAGGGAGTTTCAGGGGCTTGGAGATGGTTGCCTGGAGTTTGAGGATGCCGCTATGGACAGTTCAGAGATGTTTTATAGGTTTTTCTAGGCGTTTCCGGACGTTTGAAGAAGATTGAGGGGATTTTGACAGAATTTCAAGGAAGTTTCTAAAGGTTTTCAGTGGGGTTTGAAGCTATTTCAAGGCGTTTCAGGTGGCGTTTGAAAGTAGTTTCTGGAGGTTTCAGCGCGGTTTCGAGGCGTATAAAGGCTTTTCAATACGTTAGAAGAAGTTTAGAGGGCTTTCAAGGTAGTTTTTAAGGATGTTCTGGAAGAGTTTCAATGCGTTTCGGATGGTTTCAACGCCCTTCCGAAAACCCTGAACCCCATGAATCACCTGAACCTCCTGAAGCCTCTGAAAAATCTACTAAACCCACTGTTAAACCCCGGAACCCCCGAAATTCAAATGGATCCACTCTTAAAACCCCTGAAACCTGACAACTGTTGACACTACAGAAGCCCCTGGAAAGCTCTTGCAACACGCTAAACGCCCTTAAACTCCCCAGATCCTCTGGATCTTCGCTGGAACGCATTTGAAACCCCCTAGAACCTTATGGAATACCCTGGAGCTCTCCCGAAATCCCTTGAAACGCTCCTGAAGAAGTTTTAAGTGGTTCCAATGCATTTCGTAGCACCTTAGGGGAGTTTAGAAGTGGTTCCAGGAGGTTTGAGGTTTCTTTATAGAGATTTCAGAGACGTTTATTTTCTTTAGTAAGAATAATAGGTGTTGTGCTCCGTCTAGTATTGCGTAATATTGATGCTTTCAAGGAAGTTACAGGGATAATTTAGCGAGGTTTCAAGGCATACCAAGGCTTCCCAAATCGTTTCGTGTGGTTTCAGGAGGTTTCCAAGGTAAAACTCCCTTGAAAGTCCCCTTGTTCAGCCCGTAAGGCGCACTGAAAGAAGAAAATGCAACATTAGCTGAAGCAATTTCCCATTATATCTACTTCCCCATCACATGTCCATTGTGATCCATCTTCCCTCGAACGACATACGAGGTGAAGTCACAGGGACTTCACAGCCTGCGGGCATCCCGGGAAGGAGTTTCCAACACTCCTGCTCCCACCCGGCTCTGTCTCTGCGTGGACGCGAGCATATCCGGTGAGGCCAAACCACTTGAAATTCCAGAGGAGTTTTAAGGCGTTTTAGGGCTTAGGTTTTAGGCTTAGGGCCTGGAAATCCCTGATACTCTCCTAAGACTTCATGGGACACCCTTAAAACACCTGTCCTCGAAAAATCCATAAAACCATCTGCATCCCCTCTAAATCCCTCTGGGACGTCCCTGACACCCCTGTAAATCTTTTGTGACCCTAGAACACCACAAAACTCCTGGAAATACCCTATATAAACTTATATTTTTGCTTCTCTGCTGTGGAGAATTCTTAATTAGATAAATGAACAATATAGGGCATACAATAGTATGAAACGTGCTAAGCAATTCTCAGTTTCATTTTCTTTGCTGGGTTGGTTCGAATAATAGAAGAAGCAAAAACCAACACATCAGTGATATTATCACCTACTGAAAAGGTCGAACAATAAGGCAATCCATGACGACTTTTCGCGATGGGGGTGACAGCCAGAACTGTAAACACAGTGTGAGTACAACTTTATAAAGTTTCGTCAAGTGTCGTCGGTACTTAACAAATTCCTTTGTTCGAATGAGTGTAATCAGTTTCGTACCTTTTAATTCCGCCCTATGTTGCTTATCCTTTGACAGATACGCGTATTCAAAGGATAAGCAACATAGGGCGGAATTAAAAGGTACAAAACTGATTACACTCATTCGAAGAGGGTATTCTGCTTAGAGGGTTCAAAAAGTCGGTACAAGAAAATTCCTTTGTGTTCATCGATTGTCAAAAATACATGGTAAACAAAAAAAAAAAAATCAGCTGATCGCATCTGTCTCATAGATTGCCTCATACATTTCTACTTGTTTTGACGATAACTACTGTGATGATTTAGCTCGTTATTCTTCTTCGTCTTCTTTGAGGCTCTACGTTCCTACAACTGAAACTTTGGCTGCCTTTCTTCAATTTAGTGTTGTATGAGCATTTCCACCACACTTATTAAACACAATCGGGGATCGAACTCGCCGTCCCCGGATTAGCGATTCCAAGCCTTATTCACAAGGTCATTTGAAGACCCTAAGCTCGTTATTATGATAGTATATTTCGCCGTTAAAAATCACATCTATAATATAGATTCTATATCCATTATGCTTGCCATCCGCATTGCAATAATTTTCATCAAACACCTCTGTGAACGCTGCTCCTTTAGTCTTCGTAATGTAGCTATTGGTGTCTTATGGTATTATTCTCTGTTTTTTTTTTTTGTACTTCCATCAAGCAAAGAGATGTAAATAAAACCTTCTTCCAGTGGTGTGATTGCAAAAGTGCTACAATAATCATCCCTGGATTTTTCTCAACTTGCTTCTTAGTATCATTGTCGTTTTACATCGTGGAAAGTTTTTGTGTTTAATGAAAAGTTTTATTTATAAAGATTTTTTTGCATTACGATCATTTGTGGTTATTACTTATCCTGTCATATGCACTTCACTAACACATGAACATTTTCGAGCTCGATTGTGTGTGATTGTGTTGTGAGTGTTTTCCCTCCGTATCAACAGTATAACCCTGCAACAAACATTTACGTTCCAGCTTTCGGGATCCGTTTTCATTCGAAGAGGGGTCTCAAGTAGATTTTCTCTCTTTACTGTTGACTTTTTCTCCCCAATTGACACCGTCGTGTTGCACATCCTGTTCCCAGCACTACGGGGAGCCAAACCGCATCAGGTGCAATCTGCTTCTGCAGCAATGATTTTCTTTTGCCCGCTGGCTTTCTCCTTTCATGCATATGAATGATGCAGCCATATTTTTTCATGCATGAAGTTTTGTTTTCTTCTTTTTCTTCTTCTTCTTCTTCTTCTTGATGTTACGTACCAACTGGGACAAAGCCTGCTTTTCAGCTGTTTTATAAGCACTTCCACAGCTATTAACTTAGAGATTATTCTGCCAATGAGCATTTTGCATTCGGATACTTGCTGCACGTAGATAATCTAATCCACGATCCTGGATGATAAACTACGGGAATAATTTGGACCGACCGAGATTCGAACCCTTCCTCCTCAGCATGGTCATGTTGAATACCCGCTCGTTCACCGCTTCGTATATATATCTCCTACTTGAAGACTTAAGGACTGTATCGGAAATTAACTATAAACGTTCAAAATGCTCTATCTTGAAGCACGGTTGGTCTTTTTATTTCGGTTCTTCTATGAAATCTTCACAATATAGTTAAGTTTCGAACAGCTTGAAGAAATTTGGAAAATGTTTAGTATTATTGAAAATATGGTTCTATGAGTACACCACACAAAATAACAATCTGTACAGTAGGCAATTTTTTTAGATCTTTTTAACGTTTCAATCATTTGTAGCGAAAAAAAATTGTACGGGGAAAAATTTGGAAAATGATGATTATTACTAGCAGTTATGTACTCATAACATATCACTCAATACCGACTTTTAGAATTCTATTTTTGGATAGAAATTCCTCCATCATGTAGAAAATGGTCTAACCCAAAAAACACCTACTTTTTGGTCGAACTTTGACGCTCTGTTTGAAATATCTTCAGAGGTTATAAAATCCCGTTCTCTGGTAAACCTAACTCTTCAATAAATTTAAATACATGCCCAATTGAAAAAATGCGAATTTTCAACTTTATGTATTTTTTATTTGCGTAATTGTTCTTTGAAGTCGCATAAAAAAAGAGTTCCTCGAAAAATGGCCAATTTTTTATTTTTAAGAATTGCGCTAAACCACGGAGGAAATTTTTCTTGATAAAAATAATTTTCCTATATCATGTGCACTCTGGAAAAGAATATATTTGCGCAAAAATAAGAGAAAAAAATGATTATTTTTCCACAGTTTTCGCTATTTAAAATTTTTAGGGGGTGTCCAAAATTTTAAAAACATGTGTGCAATCTTTGAGATAAAAGTCCAAGTTAAATGATTATTTTTAGAAAATCTGAACTGCCATTCTTTATTTTAAAGATTTATATAGTATCTCCGAAAATAAAATTATGTTTGTTTCGAATAGATTATTTTTTAGGCAGTGGTGAACGTTTATAGTTAATTTCCGATACAGTCCTTATGTGAACATCTAAAATTTGATGGTAGCTGTAATAACCACATCTGCATTATGAATGCTTGGGCTCTTTCATGGAAAAGAAAAACTAAAAGCCACTCCTTCGAGTGAACTTTCCCTCGATGATGGCTCAGATTCTCCCCTTACGGAAGGATGCCCACCTCAAAAAATTACCTTCCCCATCAAATTACCATAGTTGAAGAGCGGTTACGTGACCGACAATAATTACCCGGGGCGGTGCTTTGAAAAATGAGTTAACTTGCGTGGTTACTGGTTACTGTGACTATTTGTACGTGCGAACTTACCCAGCAGCAGCAGCAGCAGCAGCTCATTACAGGGAGTTATTTGCATATCACGACACGTGAGTTGGCCACGGTGGTCATAAATATGGGTGAACTATGACCGCCGCCTTTAATAGGGCTGCTGCCTAGGGCCACATCAACTACTTCGCTTCTTCGAAAAGCGAGAGGACGC